>NC_056750.1:422085285-422148216 GCF_019279795.1 Protopterus annectens
AATTCCCACCCAAGACTGGACTAGACAGTCAAGAGGAGAAGGTAAACACTTGCACCACACCACACTCATGACATAGTCCCTCAAAACCTACAGCAGTAAAACACATACACACAGCAACACAACACACCTACATTCACGGAGGCTCTCAATAAAAATCTGCTCCAGCATCCGAGACCTCCAAAGCAGAAACGCAAGCAACCTCTACCCCCCAACATAACCCAAATGACACACAGCCCAAAAAACTCAGTGTGCCACTCAACCACAGTCCATAAGGCATAACAACGTACCCAACACTCTAGTCAGAGGTGACTATTGTCAGGCACACTGATGTTCTACTCACCAGGCTAAACAAGTTACTGTCAGCTGCCTGTCGGGTGCCAGGATCCGCCACACAATGCACACACTCGGGTCACTCCGCAACAAGTACAAATATGACTCTGTCATTGTCCATGTTGGTGTGAATGACCTGAGACGTACCTCCCTGGACTACATGAAGAGAGACATGGAGCTCTCCGATCTTGTAGCCCAGGCAGATATGACCCTAGCCCTGAGTAGGATCCCGCCTTCATCCAGAATAATACCACAGTACAAGGACAAAATGATTGACCTTCAACAATTGGCTAGGTTTCTGGTGTCATTCTAAGGGGATCCAGTATCTGTCTGCCTCGGATGACATGACTGACCGACCACGATGCTTTACCAGAGAAGGCCTGCACCTGTCAACCTTGGGATTCTGGATACTGGCCAAGGCTCTTGCCACCTCTATAGGGCCTTTTTTTAGGTAAAGTTCAAATGACAAATTCACCACCGTAACAGGTACAAGCAAGCAAAATCTGAGTGTAATGCTACTCAATGCTACAAGTCTAAACCTCAAAATGCATTCACTTGAGGCACTCCTTAAAATGGAGAACATAGACATCTGTGCAGTGACATAGACCTGGTTCAAGGCTCCAGAGAGCACCCTGCATTACCAGGCTATAATTCATACCACACCTTTCAGCCACCTAACCTGGACCGAAACACTGAAGGTGGAGGTGTGTCCATATTCATTAAGGATATTCACACCTCCAGGCTAGTTGCTCAGCATAATTCATCCAAGATTATCCAAGTGCAACCAACTCTGGGCAAGACCGCAATCCAAATTATAACTTGCTACAGATCCCCCACCATGCCTCAGGATTCCTACTCCTCATTTCTTGGTACAATGGAAAATATTAGGGTACAACCCAACACCATAATAATGGGCGATTTCAACTACCCCACCATTAACTGGGAAAACTACTCTTGTACCAACTCTTTTGCTCAACGTTTTCTGGAATTCATAAATTCCAACACCTTGGATCATCTTATCCACACCACCACCAGGGGCAGCAATATCCTAGACCTGGTCATTACCAACATGGGTGACCGCTGTTCCACACCACAGGTCACAACTCCTCATTGGCCAGATCCGACCATAAGCTAATCACCCTAGACATCCACATCCCGCCCCCACCCCCCATTAGGGAAAGCAAAGTAAAAAAATTTCTCCAAAGCTAACTTCACGCTTCTTAAGACAGAAGTGGCAAACTTCACGACACCCATGCAGATGGACAACAGACCAGTGACAAGTCGAGTACCACAGGGTTCAGTCCTAGGTCCTCTCCTGTTTGCTATCTACTTTTCTGAAGTACAGGCTAACACAGAAGGTCTTTGTCAATCTAAGTTCGCAGATGACTGCAAACTAAGTGCCATAATCTAAACTCCTAAACGATGTGGACATCCTACAAAAGGGCCTCACTGAGACAGATGCCTGGTGTCAAAGCCATGGCCTCAAGCTCAATGTCAAAAAGTGCATTGTCATCCCCTTTGGTAAAAACTCTGTACCCATGAGCTACCACATAGGTAGTAGTCTACTTTACACCAAGAGTGTGATGAGACCTTGAGACACAGGTGGACAGTAGTCTCTCCTTTGATAATCACCATCACCACAGTAGCCAGGAAAGTCTTCTATGTGGCACACCTCATCACAAAAGGTTTCTTATCCATGAAAAAGAGGTCATTGTTCCCCTCTACCCGTCACTCATTACACCCATTATAGAGTACAACGCCTCTTTTGGTATGTACCTCACAAGACATCTACAACTGGAAAGGCCGCAGAAATACCTCACAAAGAGGATTACAGGCCTCAAACAGATGCCCTACGCAGACCATCAAAAAACTCCAGCTTTACTCTGCCGCATATCGCCTACTCAGAGGCAATCTCTGCCTAACATACAAAGCTATGTCAACCCCAGAGCTGTTGGACATGCTTCACTTAAAGAAATCCCAATCCTTCAGAGCTACACTCTCTAGGGACCTAAACCTTGTCACCACAATAAGCAGAACATGCTGGAGGGATAGATTCCTGTCCCAGAAACTTCCCATACTCTGGAACAAACTACCAATATATATCAAACAAAGCTCCTCAATAGTACTCTTCAAGAAAAATCTTGGTGATTGGATGGGAAATAGGAAATTCACCCCGGGGATCACCTCTGTGGCTCTGCTTGACAGAGACACACAGGAAAATAATTTTCTTGGATGGCGAAAGCCAGAGTACCTTTTTGGCTAGGCTTATATAGGCCCTAGAGCCAATAGCCTAGTACCTACCTATGAACACTGGAAGCAGCTGTGAATAAGTTTTTCCTCCTCTCAGCAATAAAGACATTGGATAACAGTTTCACACCTCAGTCTTTTTTATAGCAGCTAACTCCTGACATCGGCATAACTACTTGCCTGTCAGCAGTACCTGACAGGGTAAACTACAGATCTCAGTCTCTGCTATCTCACACAGGCGGTGACAAATTCCTCTGCAAAGTATGTGAGAAGTTAAGCTTAAAAATGGGTCGGCTTTCCCTCCTATGATTCCAATGAAATTAAACAAAAAGCAGGTTTCTGGCACCTAAACAATACTGGAACCATATTTTAGGGAGAAAAGCAACCCAAGGGTTTAGTTAAACGGTAGGAAAAGATGGTGTTTTCCTTTAAATACTACAACATACATAAGCCAGATGCAGTGTAGATAACTTCAGTGAAAGCAAAACAGAATATGTAACACTACAGGAAAGACAAACCAGTTCCCAACGGGTCAAATTAAATTTACAGACACACAGAAGACAGATGCTCAGACAGAAAGGTAACTGTTAGGGATACTGTTACAGATGTTAGAAATTCCAAGAATGTCTGAATTTATTTTTCAGAATTCCTTATATATGATTATTAGTGTAGTGCACTGATCAACACTGACCAATTTCAAGCTCAGCCCAGGTGAAATACAAAACATTTCACAAAAAATACAGAAATAGAGGAGGGCACAGGCCAGAGAAGGAATATAGTAGTATTGATGTTGAGGAAAATTAGTTATTGGGACTGGGTTGGGTCCGATGTTCTTGTTTAGGAGTACAAGGATTATGGAGGACAGTTTCAGGGAGGACTTTGGTGTTATTAGGCAGACAGAAAAATGTTTCAGAGTTTAAGTAATTACACAGATTAGTGGTCTTGACAAAGTACAGTTTTGTACCAACCATAAATGTAGATGTTCGAGTGCTAATACAGCTGCAGTAATCACAGAAGGGTTTTCAGCCGTCAGGCGGTCCCTCGGTCGGCTGAATTCCAAAGTCTTGGTCCGGCGTCGGTTGTCATCGCTTACTCTTCTGACGTCAGTAAGGCCAGAGTATATAAGACACAGCCGACGCCATGTTCTTCAGTCTTTCTTGCCCCAGATTTCAGGTGCCCCCAAAAGGAAGGCAATACATAAATAAGGCTTATCTACATATGCAAGTAATGCAATGTAATGCAAAATCGGTGTAAGCAAGCAAATAAAACATAGCAGGATAACCCAGTCAGGTGGTATGAAGAGGTTGTTAGGCCCCATGCCTTTACCAAGTGGGGAAGGAGGGAGGGAAACCTGTACTGCAGCTGTATTAGCACTCGAACATCTACACTTATGGTAGGTACAAAACTGTACTATGTTCATCGTGCATACAGCTGCAGTAATCACAGATGGGTAGAGTCCCAAAGCTATGCATAGGGTGGTAGGTACTATGAGGAACTGGGTTGAGCCAGAATGCCCTGCAAAACAGCAGTGGCAAAGCCTGCTCTAGTTCTGGAATATAAGGGCAGGTGGTAGTGTTTTGTGAAGGTATGTACAGAACTCCAAGTGGCTGCCTCCAAAATATCCTTAGTAGGAACACCTCTGAGGAAGGCTGTAGAGGTGGCTGCGGCCCTGGTGGAGTGAGATCTGATACCAGTAGGTACAGATTTCCCATGATAGGAATAACAAAACCGTATGCAGTGGTCAATCCACTTGGAAATGGTCTGTTTGGTAACTGGTTTCCCTTGAGCCCCTACGGCATAGGACACAAAAAGTTGTTCTGATTTCCTGAAGGACTTTGTTCTGTCCAAATAATAACGTAGCTGCCTATTGATGTCTAGAGAGTGAAGCAGCCTCTCCCCTTTGTTTTGAGGGTTAGGATAAAAGGTAGGTAGGTGTATGGCTTGATTTAAGGCTACCCTGGATACCGCTTTTGGCATAAAAGATGGGTTGGTACGAAGGGAAACCCTGTCCTGATGGAAGATGAGGAAGGGCTGCACCGCCATGAGGGCCTGTAGTTCAGAAACCCTACGAGCTGAAGTGATGGCCAGAAGGAAAGCTGTTTTCCAGGACAAATAATGCAGATCTGTTGAGGCAGCAGGTTCAAAGGGAGGCAATGTTAATTTTTCTAGTATGTAATTAAGGTCCCAGGCTGGTATTGGTTGCTTCCTTGGAGGTCTTATATTCTTAGCCCCTCTGAGGAACTGTCGTAAGAGTGGGTGAGAGAATAAAGGAGGATCCGTGTGGAATTCTGCAGAAATGGCTGAGGCATGTATTTTTATGGAAGAAAATGAAGTCCACTGTTCAGCAGTTCAGCTAGGTACTGTAAAACCTGAGGCAAGTTCAGTTTTCTAGGGTCCTGGCCTCTTTTCTCATTCCAACAGCAAAACCGCTTCCATTTTGCGGAGTAAGCTTTTCTAGTAGATGGTCTTCTGGCCTCCAAAATGACATCCTGCACCTCCTTGGAGAGTAGGGACTGTTGTGGTGTCAAGGAATTTTCCATACAGCGAGGTTGAGTGTTTTCAGCTGACTGTGAAGAGTTTTGTAGCTGTTCTGAGTCAGTAGAAGAGGCATTAGAGGCAGGGACCAGGGAGGAGTATGTGTTAGGCTCCTCAGGAGTGGATACCAGTGTTGCCTTGGCCAATCTGGAGCAATCATTATCATCCTCGGTTTGTCTGTTCTTGCTTTCAAAAGCACCTTGGGCAGAAGGGGCAGAGGTGGGAATGCATAAACTGTCCATGCTATCCAACTGAATGAAAGGGCGTCCACTTTCCAGGTCTTTGGGTGAAAGGTCCCTGAACAAAACTTTTTCAGTTGATGGTTCCTGTGGGAGGCAAAAAGATCTATGTCTGGCTTCCCCCACGCTTGGATTATCTCTGTAAACACCTGAGGATGTAACTTCCATTCGTGTGGATCTGTCATATTTCTGCTTAAGAGTGTCGGCCAGTGTGTTTTCCAGTCCTGGCAAGTACTGTGCTTGAAGTTCGATTTGTCTTTCCAGAGCCAAGTTACAAAGAGTCATGGCTAGTCTGCACAAGGGGTATGAATGTGTTCCTCCTTGTTTGTTTATGTACCACATTACTGTGGTGTTGTCTGTTCTTATCAGTAATTGTCCTGGATGCAGGAAGTCCTTGAAAGCTGTAATTGCATTTATTACTGCTAGCATTTGTTTTTGATTGATGTGAAGGTGCTTTTCCTTTTGGGACCATCTGCCCTGAATGCACCTGTCCTTCATGTGCGCCCCCCAGGCGTAATCTGAGGCGTCTGTGGTTATGACTTGTTTTGCTCGAGGCTTGCAGAATGGAAGGCCTGCGTTTACTTGACATGCTTGGGCCCACCATAGAAATTCCTTTTGCAAACATGGAATTATTGGTATAATTGCTTCCAAACTGTGACTGTGTTGAGACCATACATTTTTTAGGTACCATTGAAGTTTCCTCATATGCAGCTTTGCACATGGGATTAGAAGAATGCAAGATGCCATGAATCCCAGAGCCTGCAGGATTTTCCTTGCAGTAAGCCTGGTACTTTTTGCTAGTGTTTCGAAGTACTGAGATAGTTGCCCTTGTTTTTCTGGCGTGAGATATGCCATCTGGGTGTTTGTGTCCAAGTTGGCACCCAGGAAGGTTATTTTCTGAGATGGTGTTAGCCTTGATTTCTCCTTGTTGATGGTATATCCCAGAGAAAGCAGTAACCGTGTCACATATGCCAGATGTTCCAGTAGTATGCGTTTGCTGTCCGCTTGGATCAGGCAGTCGTCCAGATAAGGGTAAATTTGTATCCCTTGAAGTCTGCAGTAGGCAATCACTGATGCCAGGCACTTTGTGAATACTCTGGGCGCAGTAGATAAGCCAAAGGGCAATGCAGTGAATTGATAGTGGATTGAACCTGCAAAAAATCTGAGGTATCTTCTGCAGCTTTGTCTGATTGGGACATGCAGGTATGCCACCTTGAGGTCCAATGTTACCAGCCAAAACTCCTTGCCCAGCATGGGAAGAAGTTGCTGTAATGTGAGCATCTTGAATTTTGGTACGAGTAGGAATGTGTTTAGGATGGATAAGTCCAAAATGGGTCTCCAGTCGGTTCCTTTTCTTGGTACCAGAAAAAGTCTTGAATAAAAGCCTTGACCTTGTTGGTGTGTAGGTACCTTTTGTATAGCTCTCATGTTTAGGAGCTTTGAAATTTGCAGTTGTGCCTCTGCCCTTTGATTTTCTGGCAGGTTTGGCATGCCTCTCATTTTTGGAAGAGTGTGAAATTGAAATTTGTAGCCTCTGTTTATAATGTCCAGTATCCATTTGTCTGTTGTGACAATATGCCAATTGCTTGCAAATAATGCTAGTTTCCCTCCCAAAGGTGCTGCCAGCTGAGACTTGCTTGGCATGGAAATGAGGGAGTCATTGGGTTTGCTTCCTGTATTGTTGTGCACTGACTTCACCACCTCTTGGTGCTGGAGATTGCCATTGTCTGCCTCTATATGATCCTTGTGATTGCCCTCTGCCCCTTGTGCGTCTTTATCTACCTCTTTGGGGCTTGTCAGTGGCTGGAAAGGACCAGTTTTTTGAAGGCCAATTTCTGCTAAAACGTGGTGGCTGGACCTGTAAGAAAGCCTTGACAGTTTGCATAGATTTGACTTTTTCTTCCATTTTCCGTAGTATCTCCTCAGCATTAGTACCAAATAGTACATCCTTTTGTAAAGGAGCATCAAGAAGTTTAGCTTTCACATGATCAGGTAAATTTTGTTCCCTAAGCCAGGCATGTCTGCGAATTACTGATCCTGTAGCAGCCGCTCTACTGGAAGCCTCTAGGGCATCATAACCACATTGTAAGGTGTGTTTACCCACTTGCTCCGCACTATGCATCATATCCTGTAACTCTTTTAAATCTGGTTGTTCAGGTTGAGACATTTTTTTCCTTAATTGTATTGTTGTTTTGGTATTTTGTATTGGTATTGTTGATATTTAATCATATGAAACTGACAGTTTAAGGCCCTCATGGCTAGGGTGGTCGAGGTATATACCTTTTTACCCCACCTTTCTAGAGATCTGGATTCCCTTTCTGCAGGGAGTGGATTCTTGGCAGTGGAGGCCTTTAATCCCTTGGGGCCTTGTGAAATGGTTTCAGGGTCAGCATTATGGCCTTTGTAGAGAAATTGGTGAGAGCTGGGTACTCTGTAATACCTATCAGGTTTTACTGGTGCAGGAGGCAGAGAATCAGGGTTAAGGCAAGCCTCCGAATAGACATCATCCAGTACATCCAAAACAGGGGGTATAGCCAGAGGTCTGTGCTGAGGCAACCAAAGAAATTCCCTAAGTCTTTTCTTGGAATCTGAAAAGTCTTGGCCTTCCCAATGGAAGTGTTCCCTCAAAGTGTGCAAGGTTTCCCCAAAAGAAAAATCCTCAGGAGGGGATACAGAAGGAATGGACTGTTCTGCATCCGAATCCTCAAAAGGGGAGTAAGAGTGTTCCTCTGCATCAGAATGTTCAGATAAAATGGATCCCTGATCAGAAGAGGGAGATTCTTCCTCCACTCTGGGTCTCTTGTCAGGAGGGGGCTGAGAACCTCTGATAAGAGTAATTAAATCCTCAGCCATTTTAAGCATCTGTTTTTTAGGCATGGGTCCAGGAGATGGGCCCTGTGCAACAGACCTTGTGGGATGCCTGGCTGCTTTGGATTTAGTAAAAGCCTTTATTGAAAAAGAAGATGAGGGCCTAAATACACCATGGGTGGAGGTGGACCTGTCCACATTAGTAGGCTCGACATTAACAGGGGCTTCGGTTGTAGTCTGGGAAAGGGCCGAGGACCCAGCGGTCTCGGGTACAGAGGACACCGCCAAAGGAGTGTCGTCGGTAGTCAGGGACTGCAAAGGCGTCTCGCTGAGAACCGGACCACGTGTGGCCTGTTTTGGCGTGGTGTCGGCGGGGACCGCGGATCTCGCGTGTCGGTCCTTTTCCTTGCGTTTTTTGGACAAAACGGTAGTCGGAGTGTCCGACATTTTATAATCAAAAGCTTTACCAAAGTAGTGTTGGGCGAACTCCGCCCGGCTTGATAGTGCGTTTATTGAAGGTAGCGCCAAAGCGACAGCCCGAGACGCCGTGGTCTGGGTCTGGGCCCAAACAAGGTATGCAAAGGGAATGGAAATCCTTATGCGGTATTTGCTTCCCACAAGAAATACAATTATTAACTTTTTCTGACATCGGTCTGAGGCAAGAAAAGTTTCAACGGGTACTTAGCTTTAAAGAAGACTTCGGTTCCAATTTTTTCGTAATTCAGGAGCTGGCCGACCGGCACTTGCGAACTGCTTCTGCTTCGGGCACGGCGCGGCAAAAAAGACTGAAGAACATGGTGTCGTCTGTGTCTTATATACTCTGGCCTTACTGACGTCAGAAGAGTAAGCGACGACAACCGACGCCGGACCAAGACTTTGGAATTCGGCCGACCGAGGGACCGCCTGACGGCTGAAAACCCTTCTGTGATTACTGCAGCTGTATGCACGATGAACATCGGTGAGCCAGCAAGTTAGTTTGGTCCAATTACTGGGGAGTTGTTCATGTGGAAGCAAGAGTAATTCATGTGGATGTGATGATAGGTTGGGTAAGTGTTTTATGAAAATGTCAGGTAATGACTGTACAGGGATGAGGGAGGTGAAGAGGAGAGGAGGAACAGGGAGGAGGTAGAACAGGTGAAGTTATGGAAGGAGGAACATTTTACTGATTGGAAGCACGTTGTGTTTGTATAGGAAGTTGTAAGTGGGAGTTAAGACTTCCAGTAATAATAAAGTACTGACTAGGACGACAGTGAGATTAACAGGGTTAACGTGGTTTTATGATGGTGTCTTTTTAAGAGGTGTGTCTTGAGAGTTTGGCTGTGGGTGGAGAACAGAGCAAATATATTTAATGGTCTCAGGTGGCAGAGGAATTGGGGTGAGAATGAAGGGGGACAACTCCCAAATTCTTGGGGGTAAATCACTTTAGAACTTTACAAAAAAGTGAGTTCACCCTAGTTACATGACAACCAAAATGCAGATAAGTAAATAAATGCAGTACAACAAAATCCACTACAAGTTTAAATGCAGAAAAAAATACTTAAAACGCATCAAAAGAAATTTCCCATCAAGTAAAAATTAAGTTAATGGTGACACATGCCACAAATTCTTACAAAAACAGTTATTGGGGAAACGTACCACAAATTCTTTCAAAACTTTTAAAATGTCTTAGTAAGAAGCATCTTAGACATTACAGAGAATGCTACTTAATCTACAAAAGTATGACCTGAAACTGAAATACAGACCAGTCAAGAAAGCCATATAGCAAATATGCCAAGTAGTGCACATATAAGAGATGAATGAAGATTTGTTAGAATAAATGAAAGCTATGCGCTTACTGTTATACTAGGGCTTACGGACGGGGTTCAGTCTTCATTAACCACACATTCTGCACAGCAGATATCACTTTTCTGGCCAAATAAGCATGCCCTTTTCTTTTAGGATACCTGCCCCTCTCTCCATGTTCCAGTATCTAATGAAACTGAAAAATGAAGAAGCCGTAACAGTGCAGTGCAGCACAGCAGAGAAAGGGTAGGTTAATGAAGTCTGAATCCTACTTCTAACATTATGGTAAGTGCTTAACTTTCATGCCTACTAAGAAGATTCAGTCTTCAGTAACCAAGAGGCTTGGCAGTACAGGGAACTCCCTACACACTAGGGTCTCAGACTACCTAACTCCCAGTATGACAACTAAAAAGACATCAGCAAAGCCATAAATAAGACAGTCAGGAGACGATATGGCCAAGGTATACAAAAAGACCCCTGCAACCAAGAAAAAACTTCGGTCCAAGTCTGAATATCATCATTAGACTAGTGAATAAGGCAGCAATGTTATAAAGCACTCCAACCAGAAAAACATGCAGAAAGCCCCTAGAAATGCCAGAGTGGAAGGAAAACAGATCACGTCGTCCGTCAGTCCCCCCCCCCCCCCAAGGTCAAAATTTCCCATGGTACCACACTGCCTAGCCTGAAGCATCACCAATATCCACAAAGCCACACCCATGGCAGCCTGGAGATGGGCCTGTCAGAAGCAGAGTATAAAGCTCCCACAAAATCAGAGCCACTGAGCTGGGGGGCAAAGTAGAGAAGTCAACAGCAGAAGAGAAGCGGACCCTGTCAAGGGAAAAGTCAGCTTCAGAACCCAGAGGGAAGCCATACCTTGCCAACTAAAACAAGAAACCTAGACTAAACTGCCACATGGAAGCCCAAGTTTGAAATGCTTCATCCTGACTTCATAGCCATACTGCTATCAGTGTTACAGGTTACACCAGAAAATTGGCCAACACTGCTATGCAAGTGCCACAAAGTGCAGTTGTGTTAGGAACTTAACTGTAGATGTTCGAGTAGATAAATCACTGAAGTACTGACTCTTGGGAATTCCTGCCTGCATAAGCCTATGTCTGGCTCGAATGTCAAAGCTGTTGCTTTTTCTCTTCGCCCAGTGGACTTCCCTTTATTTCACTAATGTTGGTCGACTTCCTCCCCTTCTAACCCCATCAATAAGTCTTTCTTGCCCTCGACTGCAAACACTTCCCCCAAGGTCCACAGAATGACCTGGCCCAAACCTGAGAGAGGGGGCTAAAACAGGGCCTCTGAAGAAGGATATCACAGGGAATATAAACAGGTGAATAGGACAGCAATCCGAACACTACGCATAAGTTAGGAGAAGAGGGGATGGGGCAACTGATACTATAACATTTAAGCTACTTCAACAGCTACATTATGTTAATTTCCTAACACAACTGTTCCATATTCTTCGCAGTTCAATGTTACAACAAAATCCTAAAACTAGACAGTGGTGGGTGGCTTATGACGGTAGCACGTGACACTAGCCACTGCAGGATGGTTGAAGTAAATTCAGCCCTGTCCATAATCCCTAAACTGAAATGCATGGGAAAGATGTGGACAAATGACCATGTTGCTGCTTCCAGATGATGATCCTTCCCCAAGACAGCTGTAATGGCTGCTGTAGCCCTAGTAGAGTGGGCCTCTGACTGAAACATGGACTATTTCCTCAGTGCATATGAAAGGCAATTCAGGTAGACATCTGTTTAGAGATGGTCTGTTTACAGTTATGCCTTTTTCCCTTTGTAAAGGCAACAAAAGCTGGTCTGTTTCTGATTTAGTTCTAGCCACAAAATCTGAGCTGACACTGCATATATCAAGGGAATGCAGCACACACTCCCCTCTGTTTTGTGGAGAATGGGAAATACCTGGTAGATGGACTGTTGGATTTGAAGTAAATTTTGTTACGACTTCATGCATGAATGTAGGATTAGTGCATATTGTGCTCTGTCCTAACGGAAAATCAATAACGTCACTCTATGGAAGGACCTGCAGCTACAACTGAAGCATGTACCTTGACAGATACAGAAAACAAGCCTGCGATGAAAAGGTCTGACATGCAGCAGTGGACCACCGACAGATGTGCTTGGTTTAGTTGCAGTCAAATGTTCAAGCACTGGTGGAAGAAACTTTTCCATTTAGCAACATATGACTTTCCTGTGCCAGGTTTTCTGGCCTCAATCACTCAAAATATGTACTGTCTCCTTATGCACAGTGGGGATAAGAACATGATCATCCATAACACTAGTCTCAAAATCTTCAGGTTGGGACATATGACACACATTGTCCTGTAATGGAATTTAGTAACTGGGGCAGAGCAAAGAAGTTGCGTCTTACCATAACTTTCCATCTGGGTTGTTCATCCTCTTTCATTCATCACTGATGGGTTCAGTTCAGAGCTCTCGGAACAGAGTTGGCCTTTTTACCAAGCTTGCGCCAGCCAAAAAAACTCTCGAGCTAAGTTTCTACCCAGTATGCCCTACTCCCAGTTACCTCAGACCAAGCTTGCTAGGGAAAGAGAAGTAAAGCCGAGGCCACTTCTGTGCAAATATCCTAGGACACCACTTTGGAGGGGGAAGGCGGGTGGGAAGTGATGAATGAAAGAAGATGAACAACACAGACGGAACCTTATGGTAAGACATAACTTCTTTATCTGATGTTGTCAATCTTCTTTCTATTCATCACTGATGGGACAGAATCCCAAGCTACCTTGAGGTCCATGGACAGCCCTTATGGAAGAACATCCCTGAGTACCACTGAGCCGAAGGCAGCTCTCCATCGGGGACCAAGTCCAATTTGCAATGATTGATAAAGGTATGAGGCTTAGCCCAAGTAGCTGCTGCGCAAATGTCATCCATGGAAGCCCTGGAATGGAAAGATACAGATGTTGCCATAGATCTAGTGGTGTGAGCTTTAACTTTTGGTATAGGTTCGTTACTGAGGGAACAGATGAAATGTATGCAGTCCCATAGCCAATTTGATAATGTAACCTTGGAAACCGCATCTCCTGTTCTGGGCCCAGAAAATGAGATGAAAAGCTGTTCACACTTAAGGATAGATTTGGTCCTGTCTAGGTAAAATCTCAGTTATCTATGTACATCCAAGGAGTGAAGGCAATACTCTTCACTATTGGAAAAATTCGCAAAGAGCACTGGTAGGTCAATGGTCTGGTTAATGGAGAATTCAGAAACAACTTTGGGAAGGAAGGATGGATTTGTCCGAAGTGATACTCTGTCTTTATAGAAAACCAGATAGGGCCTATTGATACACAATGCCTGCAGCTCCGAGAGCCTTCTGGCAGATGTGATGGCTACCAAGAACAAAGATTTCCAAGACAAAAACTTTAGGTCAAACTTCAAAGCACATTCAAAAGGTTTTTGAGTCAAAGACTGAAGGACTAAAGTGAGAGTCCATGGTTCCACAGGCTGTCTGACAGGAGGCCTGATATGAGAGGTTCCCTTAAGGAAGGCCTTGCATAGACAGACATAAGAGGGGTGCCATCTATACCATTGTGGAAATTAGAAATTGCTGCTAGGTGTACTTGTACAGTAGAAGCAGAGGCTCCATTATCAAAAAACTTAGCCAAGTATTGAAGTACCTCAGTTACTGGAGCCGAATAAGGGTCTAGCATGTTATCCTTAAACCAGATGGAGAAGCTTTTCCATTTATTCTGATATAGTTTTCTGGTGGATGGTTTATGAGAGACCAGAATGAGGTCTCAAACAGGCGAGGAGATATTAGCTTGCCTGGCAACTAATGGAAGTGGAGAAACCAAGCTGTCAGCTTGAGACTGGACAGATTTGGGTGGCTCGACCCCTGAGGGTGAGTAATCAGATCTGGAAGAGGGTCCAGAATCCACGGCGGGTATAGGAAGGGGAACCAAACCTGTCGAGGCCAGAACAGAGCTATGAGGATCACCTTGCATCCCAACCAAAGAGCTTTCTTTAGAAATTGTGGAATTAAGGGAGTGGGAGGATAGGCGTAAAGAAGTCCCGTGGGCCAATCGTGGATTACAGCGTCCTTCGGGGACTCCCCCTCCAGGAGAAGAAGGGCAAAATAGCTGCTGCACTTGTTTGAAGGGGAGGTGAAAAGATTACAACAAGGCTGGCCCCCGTGGCTGAAGATTTCTGTCGCACCTCGGGATTGAGGGACCACTCGTGAGGCAGGAGGATGCATCTGCTCAGTTTGTCTGCAATTACGTTGGAGCTCCCCGGGATATGCATTGCTATCAGAAAGCAGTTGGAAGTTATCGCCCACTGCCAAATTCTCATGGCTTCCCGACACTGGGGGTAGAACTTGGTTCCTCCTTCCTTGTTGACATACCAGACCACTGACATACTGTCTGACTGAAATGCAATCATCCCGGAAGAAGGGGAGAGCCGAATGAAAGGCCTGCAATGCTAACAGCACTGCTCTCAGTTCCAGAACACTGATATGCAGGTGGGCTTCTAAGGTGGACCATGTGCCTTGGACTGTCTTCCCCTGGAAATGCCCCCCCCCCCACACGGAAGCATCCCTGGTCACAATGGCTCTGGGCTGAGGGGATTAAAATGGTCAACTCAAACTTCTGTGTCTGGCCTCATCCACCAAAGGAGGTCCTGTATGCAGGAGTTGGTTATTCGAATCTGGCAATAGAAGGGGTAATAGCTTGGGAACCACTGACAATGAAGGAGCCACTGCAGGATCCGCATATGTAGCTTCGCTAGAGGCACTATTGGAGTTGAAGCTGCCATAGAACCGAGGGCCTGAAAAACTTCCCTTGCTGAAACTTGTGTGTAACAGAGTATTATCCACAGCTGGAGCTGCAAACGCTGGAGTCTGTAATTTGGGAGTGATACTAGACAAGACGGGGTATTGAACACTGCTCCAATGAATTCTATTTGTTGTGTAGGAGTAAGGTTTGATTTCTCGCATGTATCATTATTCCCAACACTATTTTTCCAGACAAAATACAATGCAGTGCTGTTACCAGAAAATGCTCGGGGGGGGAGCCAGTCGTCCAAATATGGAGACACCCAGAATCCTTGTAGTCTCAAGTGAGCTGTGACCACTGCCATGCATTTCATGAACACTCCGGGGGCTGTAGAGAGACCGAATGGCAAGGCACAAAATTGATAATGATTGGCCCCTAGCCGGAAGCAAAGCAGACTCCTGGAGCGTTTGTCCATCTTAATGTGGTAATACGCATCCCGGATATCCATCGAGCACATCCAATCACCTTCTCTCAAAAAGGGGAGAATGGACTGAACCGTGACCATCTGTAATTTGGTTTGGGTGACAGACTTGTTTAAGCTGCTGAGATTCAAAATGGGTCTCCAGTCCCCTGTATTTTTGGCACCAAAAAGAATCTTGAGTAAAATCTGGATCCACATTGGTCTGGTGGGACTGGATGGATACTTTTTTTAAGACAGCTTTATTAACTCTGAAGCTGCTTCTTACCTTTGACTGGGTTGAACGTCGGAAAGCTTTCTTGGAAGATTTGGTTGACGAGAAAGGGGAATGGTGTAACCTCTGGTGATGATACTCTGCATGCAACGATCGGGGGTAATAGATTGCCAGGCAATTTGGTGCAGAAAGAAACGACCCCCAACTGCGTCCAGAGATAAGCAATCGGGCTGCTTCTCAGGAGCACTGGTAAGGCTGTCCAGAAAAGGAATCCTTGGAGCCTTGGTTACGAGGATCCCATCTGCCTCTGTAGGGGTGTCTTCTGGAATTGTTACCCCTTCTGCCCCTGAGAGTATCACCACCACATGTGGCATGGAAAGGACCCCGAGATTTTTGTGCCTCATTTTCCCACTCCTCTGATTCCTGGAGAAGGCACTTTGAGGATTGGAAAACAGTAGGCCTACAGTAGACAGGGTCTTTCCGTCTTGCTCGCACATGGCTATCATGTCTTTCACTTTGGAGCCAAAAAGGGATGATGCTTCGATGGGAGCATTGAAAAAGGAAGACATGAAGGGGTCCACGAGGTCACAAATCTGCATTCAGGCATGATGCCTCATGACAATGCCCGAACCCGCTGCTCTGGATGCCCCCTTCAGTCGTATGTGAAAGCAACCTCATGGACGAGTTGGATATCGATTCCAGGGTTGCGAGTTGCAAGCCCACTTTGTCTCTGACCTCTTCAGACAACTGCCCTGCGAGTGTCCCAGACAGTTCAGAGACGAAGTCCTTCTGGAGCATCGTAAAATGTGCCAAATAGTTCGGGGACTGTACAGCAAAGGTCCCCGATGCAAAAACACACTTACCAAGTCTGTCCACCACCCGGGACTCCCTGTTGGGTGGGTGGACAGTGGGACTTTCCTCATCCAAGTCCTTTTTTGTGGCTGCCACCACCACCATAGCATCGCCTGGTAACCATTTGGACCAATGCAACTTCTCCTTGGGAGGGGAAAGAATTCTGTCAGGTCTCTGAGGGATTGCCTCAATGGAATCAGGGTTCTTCCAAGTCATCTGCATGACGAGCTTGTCGGCAGGCGGGGTCACCCAACAGGAAGAAGGCCAGGCACGAAAAGCCTGCAGGAACACGAACTCCTCAGATGAAGGGTTGGAGGGCTTCCAGTCACCTCTCTGCTATAGCATTTCCAGGATGTCTCCGAAGGAGACATCAGGAGGTGACCAAGCGGACCCTTCACCCATCATCGCAATCCGTGTCTTCCATTAAGGATTCCTCGGGTGAGTCCATGTGCTTCCTCTTGCACGTCTTCTTTTGAGGGGGGCTCCTCAATGGGGGGGGGTCTCTGAGGAGGACTTGGAAGAGCTGGAACTCTAAACAGGGGTGCCCTGCGGCTTCTCTGCCCGGTGTCCCGGCGGGGTGATCTGTGGCAGCTGTAGCTCAGGGGGCGAAAACTGGGGTTCCGACATCAAAGGAGTGCTTCCAGAAGCAAGAGCCCTCTCCATTGTGCAGAAAGCAGGTCCGCTCGAAGAGGGATGGGAGCCCTTAACCAAGAAAGACCACCTCGGGGCCGGGGGTCACACCTCGCTCTGACTAACCCACTTCCACGGATGGAGCCTCAAGCAGGATCGGTGTGGTCATGGCTGTCGGCACCAGGAAGAAACACGGCTCCATGCTCCAGGCCGAAGCACCCGTCCCCCAATCCCCAGATTGAGGAAGGACCAGTTCCGCAGGAACCGAAGACCAAAGGGACAAACTGAGAGCCGGAGTGAGGTGCACTAAAGGCGCGGAAGTGATGGGCTCCAAGAAGGATGTCGGAGCAGAAAGCTTCGGAACTGAAATGGTTGAAGGAGGAGTGTAAGATGGAGTCCATGGAGAAACCAACCCAAGTCCTGCAGGTGGATGGGTATTAGAAAGTGTGGGCATCCCACTGGCTACCAACAGCTGGTCCACAAGATGCACCACTTTGTGTTCCAACAGGTTCCTGGTGGATCTAGTGGATACTCCAGACAGAGAGGCAGGACGTTCAATGAACGGGCTATACACCTGGCCCAGAAATGGATCTACGGAAGGGGAGCATCAAGTCTGTGGTGCAAGGTCTGCCAGCACTGAAGTCTCAAGCTTTGCGACCGGGCATAATGGGGTCAAATCGAGTTTTGTCTGTAAAACACTTGGTGCCTAAGTGGCACTCTGAATCGAAACGGTTTGTTCCAAAATCGTAACTGACGAAGGTATCAAAGGTGTGTCCTGAGCCGAAATGGCCACAGGTGCCTAAGTCAAAATAGGCATGGTGAGGTCTATAATCGGTGCCGGAGGCAGGACCGGTGCCAAAACTGGCGCCGGTATCGAAGGTTGAGATGCTCGGAGCAGAGGATGACGGAGCCGTAGAGGCAGATTTATGCTCCAAAGACAACTTTGGGACCTTTGATTTCACAGGCTTACCCTGATTATCCGATGGAGAGGAAGGAACCGAGTGGTATCTCTTTGTCTTTAGTAGGAGGGGTTGAAACTTCCATCGTAGAAATGGCCTCTGAAAAGTAATACTTAAGTAACCCTTTCAGTATCAGTTTATTTTTGCGCTCATTAAGAGTGCATTGACTGAAACTCTGACAAATGTCACAAGGAGGCTGCACCGAAAGGTGGGACACCCCCAAACAGAATACACAATCATCGTGAGAATCACTATTAGTTAACTTGCCATTACATGAAGCACAATGCTTAAAACCTGAAATATATTTCTTATCTGACATCCTGACAGAGGGACACCACAGACCAACAGTGTAACCAATCAGAACAAATAAGTCAAACACCGTTCAAAAAAGTCACAACTGTACCAGTACAGTGATATGCGAGAGACAAAACAGAAACACCTTACTAAAAACAATCCTAACAGGCTAGACATGTAAGAAAAATACCAGCTATGGTATTGAAGGAATACCACACGGTAAGGGAGGAAAGGCCGTACCAACAATGGTAATTGAAAGTTTACCAGCAGTAACAACGGGTAGAATACACAGGAAAAAAACAAGGTCTGACAGAAGAAAACACACTAGAAATAGTATTCGCTCAATAAAAAGAGAAGATATCAAAAATTTTCCACACAAATATCAAATAAAGTTTCACTTAGCTGAGAGCTCAGCTGAAACATGGCTTTATGGCTGCACTGCAAACGAGATCTGAGGTAACAGGGAAAAGGGCATTCTGGGTTGAAACGTAGCTCCAGAGTTTTTTTGGCTGTTGCGAGCTAGGTAAAAAGTTAGACTCAAAACCGAGTGCTCAGAACCTAACCCATCAGTGATGAATGGAAAGAAGATTGACAACATCAGATCAAAGGTTTCTCTATCACAGCTCAGCAGGGGGGAGAACCAGTGCTGACTGGGACAGGAGGATGCTATTAAAATCATCCTTGCTTTGTACTCCATAATCTTCAACACCCTGAGGAATACAAAAAGACAGAAATCATACAGAAATATGCCTGGCCAGGGAAAAGAGAAGGTGCCTGTGTCTTAAGCTCCCTTCTTTGGGCCACTTGCGTGTTCCCTGGAGAAGCAAAAATGTATAACTCTGGCACACCCCACTTGTTGACCAAATGAGGTACAACTTTTATTTTTAACATCCATTTGTTGAAGTTAAAGGACCTGCACAGACTACCAGCTAAAATGTTGGTCTGCCCAGGAATGCACTGGGCCACTGGGGGTCCATTCTGAATCTAAGCCACCTCACACATCTGCATAGCTAGTCTGCAAAGTACATAAGATTACGTGCCACCCTGTTCATGTACCTCATGGCTGTAGTACTGTCCATCAATAATCAGGGAGCCAAGCTGCCAAATGTGTCCAAAGGTGTGGATGGTTAGGATCACTGCCATCATTTCCTTTATATTTATGTGCCTGTTGCAAACTTGCTTTTAAGACCCAGGACCTTCAGTCTTGAGTAGACGCCCCAAATGATGTCAGTTAAATTTGCTGTCAGCACCTGGGAATCAAGTCCACATTCTGAAGGGAACTCCCTTGTAGAGCAATATACTGTGTCCATCATGCTTTTTCAATAAGCAAGGGAGCTGTGGGATGTTTGCTTGCAGGAAGTAGAGATGCTGACAATGCTGGTTCCTTAGGTAACACCAGAGCTTCCTTCTTGCAAAGTTTGGCTAGGAGGACCATTAAAATGCTAGAAGCCATGTAGCCCTGAAGCTTGAGAAATTCTCTGGCTGATATGCTGTTGAAGCTGGATATGCTGCTAAAGTACTGAGGCACGAAAAGGATTTTGTCTCAAGTCCGAAAGGTGCTTGGCTCTCTTCAGTCCAGTACTATTCAGAAAAGTAACCAGAGTGGTAAGAGTTAGCTGAGAGTTTTGGATGTTTAGGGGACCCATCCTCTGAAAGTAGTCTATGATAATTTGTCTCTCATCTCCAAAAGTAAGGAAGCCTGAATCAGAATCATTTTATTACCACAGTAGAACACTGAACAACAAAGGCAAGATGTTTAAGCCTTTTGTCATGCAGGATGCAATTGCTGGAGCCAGGCATTTTGTAAAGACCCTAGGGGCAGAAGACACACCAAAGAGTAAGGCAAAAACTGGTAATGGGAACCCACTGCCTGCAAAAGCAAGAACAGTCTCTCTGGCCTATGGGAACATGAAGGTAGGAGTCTCAAATCTAGGGTTAATATAAGGGCTCCTGCGAAGATCTAAAGTAAATGTTTTGAAAAGGTCAACATTATGAACTCTGGTACTAGTAAGAATTTGTTCAATCTCAATAGATCCAGAATGGTACTAGAAGATCCTTCATTCCTTGGAACAAAAAGTCTAGAGTAAAATCCTGTCACTTTTTCTAGCATCAACTTTACAGATCCCTGTATTAGAGTTTTCACATATGGAGGTGTGATGATCCACCACTGGACCAGTAATCAAGGAGCCTCAATCCTCACCACTGGCAACAGTGGAGGGACTTGCACTGAGAGGTTAACAAGTACACACAGTATTTCCAGATGCAGCTCTCTGCATCAAGTGCAATTCCCCTTAACAGCACACAGAGAACACAGTCATTCCCGGGTTGCTTTTGCCCTCTTTCTCCAGATTCAAAATAAGACTCCCCACTGGCACAGCTATAGAGTTGAGATCTCAGCTAAGTGGCAAAACCAAGACCTCCAGCACTCTCTCTGAGGTTTAGTTTCACACATACACACACACAACCCTGAGAAAGGCTGGCACAGGTTTATTAGCTATGCCTCCTTTAGCTCAGACTGTAAGGTAGTTATCACTGCCACCCACCAGCCAACTCTTTACCAGCTACTCTAAAGCACTTAAAGGGCATCCAATCTTACTGTGTAATATTAATACAAATGGCAGTTTGACCAAGAGCAAGGCTATTAGAAGTGGCCCAAGCAATGTCACCAAATAAATATGCAAGTACTCTTAAAATTTAAATATTTCCAGACAGATCAGCCACAATTACTATTAAACATTTAATAGTAAATAATAAAACCACAAGAAAATACTCCGTATATATCCACAGTAGCAAGAGTTCAAAATCACAGGAAATATTTAAAACACTGGAGAGCAGTCTCAAATAAAGAAAAATATCTGAACTAAGCTATGCTATATTCCTGACTATATCTAAAAGAATTATACTGTTCCTTAGTAACTTACTTCATCAGAGTAAAGCAGATGTGTGGTGAATGGTTCTTGTTGTTGCTAAGTCCAAGACATAATACAGAGTGCTCCGTCTCACCAAGACTCCTCACACATTAATATCTCAAATACTTACTGCTCGGATAGCTTGCAGAATGACATCATTTCTTGTCATCTGACGATCACAGGGGAAACTCCCACTGCTAGAAGTTAGCAATATTTAGCATCTACCTGTGAAAATAAATGGACCTCAGATCTTTGGCAGATGTTGAAGTCATTAAACAATTGCATTCCTTTATACTTTCAGAGGTAGCAATTAGTTCACTTTGAAGACAATACAGAAAAACTTCTCAGCACAGACTCACTCTCTCTAGCTCACCGAAAACTGAAATATACCATATTTTATTGTGTATCCATAAATTTAATTTCAGCTATTTTTCCCGAAGTTTACCTCCTGTATTCCATTTTCCACTATTAAAATATGTACATTTAAACACTTAAAATAGTGCATGTACATTTCTGTTCTCTTCCAGCAGGGCACACTGTAGTTACATTTTAAGCACAAGCACTTTATAGAATACCTAACACACATCTGTACAGACAAGTTTGACATACACATGACACAGTTCTAATACAGTTGTGACACAAGCATTCTATATAAATCATGTTGATATTCATAAATGATGTACAATTACTTACAAAATTCCAGACAGCTGTGCTGGCAGCATCTCCTTTCATGACAGGAGGCACTGTATCTCTGTTGTTTAAGCATGGGGGGAATATCATGGAATCAGTGTGCATTTTGAAACTGTAGTATTTAGATGAATCTTTCTACTTTTCTAAGACCCACTTGCCTTGGGTTATTTCTTCCTACCATTTTGCAAACAGAATTTTCCATCCATTTCCTCTAGCCCTCGGGTGGCAAGGCTGAAGACCGGGTATCTTCAGAACCTCGGTCAAGGAAAGAAGCAGGAGAGAAGTGATCCATTTAGTCTAGTTTCTCTATCGCAGAGTCAGAAGTTCCCTAGGGAGATGGCCCTCTTTTTTCTGTTAGCAAAGGAAATTACTGGAGCAGTATCTTTTCAAGTAATGGCTACCTGGATTTTCACAAAATTCATACATGTCCTGTGACTATTTGAAATGGCCCTGTGAAATCACCTGGGAATATTGGACTTCAGACCTGAACAGCTGAAACTGAGACAAACGGACCACATCTTTGGGCTGAGGCGGCGTGAGTCTCATTTTCAGTACGAGGTCAAAATGTAAAGTCTTAGGCACACCCTGAAACCGGTCCCCTTTGACCTCTGTGCATACTAACATCCAAGAGATGCCATCCTACCCTCACTAACCAGCACTCGCTCATACACCTGGGGCCTCTATAGTAGCTCCAGGCAGAGTACACAAAGTTGATGGCATGGCAGCCCGGGGGGGGGGGGGGATTCACAACACAGATCTTGACCACACTAGTCGTCGATTACAATGTGGATGGCTAAAGCACCTCACCGTTATCCACAACTTTTAGCTGGCAGGAGGGAGGAGACAACTAACACTGCAACAGTGCTGTCAACCTGCTAAGTACTCTTCTCCTTCACACACAGTGGACACCATCTTGTGCCTAGGCCAACCATGTGACCTCTGTTGACTTGGCATTTCTATTAATAGTTCTTGACTTACAATATGCACACTGGGGATAGTTGTGCACATTGTGCTCCAGAGTCAGACAAAAGAATCAAAAGTACAGAAATCTATGTGAGGAATTTGCTTCCCCACACCTAAAACAGTTACCTGACTCACTGACATCTACAAATTCCATCTCTAAAGAAAAGTATACAAAAATTCCTCAGTGGAGTACTTACCTGGAACACTGGGGTCAGGCAGGCCTGATGGACTGACGATGACAAAATAAGACTGCAAGACTGTAATCAACCTGCAGCAAGAAAAAAAAATAGTGCCAGTAGACTACCCTTTATACCACTAATGCCCTTACATCAGAAGGGGAGTGTGTGCATCAGTCCAAGGGAGAACGTGAAAATTCTGATATTTGGGCCACAATTGGACTCCTGCAGGCAGGAAGGCAAGAGTCAGTACTGCAAAAGTGAAATGCTACCAACATCTTTCAAAACATTTCTCCCCCATTCAGAAGCACAGAGGAAAGGAGTCATGGATCGATAACATAATAAAGATAAGGACCACCTTAAAATAAACACTTCCCTGTGAAGTCAGAAGGCACATGTCTTGGAATTTTCAGATTAAAGACGTAAAAGACTGTCTCAACCTTCGATGAAGGCTTCCAAGAATAGCCACCCAATTATTTATCTCCCTAGATACCAAAAAAAGTTAACATACTGACATCCAAAGAACCATGACCAACCGTCAAAACACTTGGTTAGGATACTTCATGGCCTATGAGGAAAGATCCTGAAAGTAATCTTTCATGACTGTCCAGCTCTGGACAAGGAAGCCAGCAAAAGTACAGTTTTGTACCTACCATAAATGTAGATGTTCGAGTGCTAATACAGCTGCAGTAACCACAGATGGGTTTTCAGCCGTCAGGTGGTCCCTCGGTCGGCCGAATTCCAAAGTCTTGGTACGGCGTCGGTGGTCGTCGCATACTCTTCTGACGTCAGGAAGGCCAGAGTATAGAAGACACAGCCGACGCCATGTTCTTCAGTCTTTCTTGTCCCAGATGTCAGGTGCCCCCAAAAGGAAGGCAATACATAAATAAAGCTTATCTGCATATGCAAGCAATGCAATGTAAAGCAAAAACAGTGTAAGCAAGCAAATAAAACATAGCAGGATAACCCAGTCAAGTGGTATGAAGAGGTTGTTAGGCCCTATGCCTTTACCTAGTGGGGAAGGAGGGAGGGAAACCTGTACTGCAGCTGTATTAGCACTCGAACATCTACATTTATGGTAGGTACAAAACTGTACTATGTTCATCGTGCATACAGCTGCAGTAATCACATATGGGTAGAGTCCCAAAGCTATGCATAGGGTGGTAGGTATTATGAGGAACTGGGTTGAGCCAGAATGCCCTGCAAAACAGCAGTGGCAAAGCCTGCTCTTGTTCTGGAATATAAGGGCAGGTGGTAGTGTTTTGTGAAGGTATGTACAGAACTCCAAGTGGCTGCCTCCAAAATATATTTAGTAGGAACACCTCTGAGGAAGGCTGTAGAGGTGGCTGTGGCCCTGGTGGAGTGAGATCTGATACCAGTAGGGACAGATTTCCCATGATAGGAATAACAAAACCGTATGCAGTGGCCAATCCACTTGGAAATGGTCTGTTTTGTAACTGGTTTCCCTTGAGCCCCTACGGCATAGGATACAAAAAGTTGTTCTGATTTCCTGAAGGACTTTGTTCTGTCCAAATAGTAACGTAGCTGCCTATGGATGTCTAAAGAGTGTAGCAGCCTTTCCCCTTTGTTTTGAGGGTTAGGATAAAAAGTAGGTAGGTGTATGGCTTGATTTAAGGCTACCCTGGATACCACTTTTGGCATAAAAGATGGGTTGGTACGAAGGGAAACCCTGTCCTGATGGAAGATGAGGAAGGGCTGCACTGCCATGAGAGCCTGTAGTTCAGAAACCCTATGAGCTGAAGTGATGGCCAGAAGAAAAGCAGTTTTCCAGGACAAATATTGCAAATCTGTTGAGGCAGCAGGTTCAAAAGGAGGCAATGTTAATTTTTCTAGTATGTAATTAAGGTCCCAGGCTGGAATTGGTTGCTTCCTTGGAGGTCTTATATTCTTAGCCCCTCTGAGGAACTGTCGTAAGAGTGGGTGAGAGAATAAAGGAGGATCAGTGTTGAATTCTGCAGAAATGGCTGAGGCATGAATTTTTATTGAAGAAAAAGAGAGCCCACTGTTCAGCAGTTCAGCTAGGTACTGTAAAATCTGAAGCAAGTTCAATTTTCTAGGATTCTGGCCTCTTTTCTCATTCCAACAGCAAAACCGCTTCCATTTTGCGGAGTAAGCTTTTCTAGTAGATGGTCTTCTGGCCTCCAAAATGACATTGTGCACCTCCTTGGAGAGTAGGGTCTGTTGTGGTGTTAAGGAATTTTCCATGCAGCGAGGTTGAGTGTTTTCAGCTGACTGTGAAGAGTTTTGTAGTTGTTCTGAGTCAGCAGAAGAGGTATTAGAGGCAGGGACCAGGGAGGAGTATGCGTTAAGCTTCTCAGGAGTGGATACCAGTGTTTCCTTGGCCAATCTGGAGCAATCAGTATCATCCTCGGCTTGTCTATTCTTGCTTTCAAGAGTACCTTGGGCAGTAGAGGCAGAGGTGGGAATGCATAAACTGTCCATGCTGTCCAGCAGAATGAAAGGGTGTCCACTTTCCAGGCCTTTGGATGGAAGGTCCTTGAACAAAACTTTTTCATTTGATGGTTCCTGTGGGAGGCAAAAAGATCTATGTCTGGCCTCCCCCACGCTTGGATTATCTCCGCAAACACCTGTGGATGCAGTTTCCATTCGTGTGGATCTGTCATATTCCTGCTCAGAGTGTCTGCCAGTGTGTTTTCTAGTCCTGGCAGGTACTGTGCTTGAAGTTCGATTTGTCTTTCCAAAGCCAAGTTCCAAAGAGTCATGGCTAGTCTGCACAAGGGGTATGAGTGTGTTCCTCCTTGTTTGTTTATGTACCACATTACTGTGGTGTTGTCTGTTCTTATCAGTAATTGTCCTGGATGCAGGAAGTCCTTGAAAGCTGTAATTGCATTTATTACTGCTAGCATTTCTTTTTGATTGATGTGAAGGTGCTTTTCCTTTTGGGACCATCTGCCCTGAATGCACCTGTCCTTCATGTGCGCCCCCCAGGCGTAATCTGAGGCGTCTGTGGTTATGACTTGTTTTGCTTGAGGCTTGCAGAATGGAAGGCCTGAATTTACTTGACATGCTTGGGCCCACCATAGAAATTCCTTTTGCAGACATGGAATTATTGGTATAATTGCTTCCAAGCTGTGACTGTGTTGAGACCATAGATTTTTTAGGTACCATTGAAGTTTCCTCATATGCAGCTTTGCACATGGGATTAGGAGAATGCAAGATGTCATGAATCCCAGAGCCTGCAGGATTTTCCTTGCAGTAAGCCTGGTACTTTTTGCTAGTGTTTTGAAGTACTGAGATAATTGCCCTTGTTTTTCTGGCGTAAGGTATGCCATCTGGGTGTTTGTGTCCAAGCTGGCACCCAGGAAGGTTATTTTCTGAGATGGTGTTAGCCTTGATTTCTCCTTGTTGATGGTGTATCCCAGAGAAAGCAGTAACCGTGTCACATATGCCAGATGTTCCAGTAGTACATGTTTGCTGTCCGCTTGGATCAGGCAGTCGTCCAGGTAAGGGTAAATTTGTATCCCTTGAAGTCTGCAGTAGGCAATCACTGATTCTAGGCACTTAGTGAATACTCTGGGCGCAGTAGATAAGCCAAAGGGCAATGCAGAGAATTGATAGTGGATTGAACCTGCAAGAAATCTGAGGTATCTTCTGCAGCTTTGTCTGATTGGGACATGCAGGTATGCCTCCTTGAGGTCCAATGTTACCAGCCAAAACCCCTTGCCCAGCATGGGAAGAAGTTGCTGTAATGTGAGCATCTTGAATTTTGGTACGAGTAGAAATGTGTTTAGGATGGATAAGTCCAGAATGGGTCTCCAGTCGGTTCCTTTTCTTGGTACCAGGAAGAGTCTTGAATAAAAACCTTGACCTTGTTGGTGCGTAGGTACCTTTTGTATAGCTCTCATGTTTAGGAGCTTTGAAATTTACAGATGTGCCTCTACCCTTTGATTTTGTGGTAGGTTTGGCATGCCTCTCATTTTTGGAAGCGTGTGAAATTGAAATTTGTAGCCTCTGTTTATAATGTCCAGTATCCATTTGTCTGTTGTGACAATATGCCAATTGCTTGCAAATAATGCTAGTTCCCCTCCCAAAGGTGCTGCCAGCTGAGACTCGCTTGGCATGGAAATGAGGGAGTCATTGGGTTTGCTTCCTGTATTGTTGTGCACTGTCTTCACCACCTCTTGGTGCTGGAGACTGCCATTGTCTGCCTCTGTATGATCCTTGTGATTGCCCTCTGCCCCTTGTGCGTCTGTATCTACCTCTTTGGGGCTTGTCAGTGGCTGGAAAGGACCAGTTTTTTGAAGGCCAATTCCTGCTAAATCGTGGTGGCTGGACCTGTAAGAAAGCTTTGACAGTTTGCATAGATTTGGCTTTTTCTTCCATTTTTCGTAGTATATCCTCAGCATTAGTACCAAAAAGTACATCCTTTTGTAAAGGAGCGTCAAGAAGTTTAGCTTTCACGTGATCAGGTAGATTTTGTTCCCTAAGCCAGGCATGTCTGCGAATAACTGATCCTGTAGCAGTCGCTCTACTAGAGGCCTCTAGGGCATCATAGCCACATTGTAAGGTGTGTTTACCCACTTGTTCTGCACTATGCATCATATCCTGTAACTCTTTTAAATCTGGTTGTTCAGGTTGAGACATTATGGTTTTTTAATTGTGATAACAGGAACTGTTGATATTTAATCATATGAAACTGGCAGTTTAAGGCCCTCATGGCTAGGGTGGCCGAGGTATATACCTTCTTACCCCACCTTTCTAGAGATCTTGATTCCCTTTCTGCAGGAAGTGGATTCTTGGCAGTGGAGGCCTTTAATCCCTTAGGGCCTTGTGAAATGGTTTCAGGGTCAGCATTATGGCCTTTGTAGAGAAATTGGTGAGAACTGGGTACTCTGTAATATCTATCAGGTTTTACTGGTGCAGGAGGCAGAGAATCAGGATTAAAACAAGCCTCCGAGTAGACATCCAGTACCTCCAAAACAGGGGGTATAGCCAGAGGTCTGTGCTGAGGTAACCAAAAAAATTCCCTAAGTCTTTTCTTGGAATCTGAAAAGTCTTGGCCTTCCCAATGGAAGTGTTCCCTCAAGGTGTGCAAGGTTTCCCCAAAAGAAAAATCCTCAGGGGGGGGGGATACAGAAGGAATGGACTGTTCTGCATCCGAATCCTCAAAAGGGGAGTAAGAGTGTTCCTCTGCATCAGAATGCTCTGATAAAATGGATCCCTGATCAGAAGAGGGGGATTCTTCCTCCACTCTGGGTCTCTTGTCAGGAGGGGGCTGAGAACCTCTGATAAGAGTTATTAGATCCTCAGCCATTTTAAGCATCTGCTTCTTAGGCATGGAAGAGGGGGATTCTTCCTCCACTCTGGGTCTCTTGTCAGGAGGGGGCTGAGAACCTCTGATAAGAGTTACTAGATCCTCAGCCATTTTAAGCATCTGCTTCTTAGGCATGGGTCCAGGAGATGGGCCTTGAGCAGCAGGCCTAGTGTGATGCCTGGCTGCTTTGGATTTAGTAAAGGCCTTAATAGAAAAAGAGGATGAAGGCCTAAATACACCATGGGTGGAGGTGGATCTGTCCACATTAGTAGGCTCGACATAAGCCGTGGCTTCAGTTGTAGTCTGGGAAAGGGCCGATGACCCAGCGGTCTCGGGTACAGAAGACACCGCCAAAGGAGTGTCGTCGGTAGTCAGGGACTGCAAAGGCATCTCGCTGAGAACCGGACCACGTGTAGCCTGTTTCGGCGTGGTGCCGGTGGAGACCGCGGGCCTCGCATGTCGGTCCTTTTCCTTGCGTTTTTTGGATAAAACGGTAGTCAGAGTGTCCGACGACATTTTATAGTCAAAAGCTTTACCAAAATAGTGTTGGGCGAACTCCGCCCGACGCTTGATAGTGCGTTTATTGAAGGTAGCACAAAAGCGACAGCCCGAGACGTCGTGGTCTGGGCCCAAACAAGGTATGCAAAGGGAATGGAAATCCTTATGCGGTATTTGCTTCCCACAAGAAATACAATTATTAACTTTTTCTGACATCGGTCTGAGGCAAGAAAAGTTTCAACGGGATACTTAGCTTTAATGAAGACTTCGGTTCCAAATATTTTCGTAATTCAGGAGCTGGCCGACCGGCACTTGCGAACTGCTTCTGCTTCGGGCACCGCGCGGCAAAAAAGACAGAAGAACATGGCGTCGGCTGTGTCTTATATACTCTGGCCTTCCTGACGTCAGAAGAGTATGCGACGACCACAGACGCTGGACCAAGACTTTGGAATTCGGCCGACCGAGGGACCGCCTGACGGCTGAAAACCCATCTGTGATTACTGCAGCTGTATGCACGATGAACATCTTTGTGACCTTGGTAGTCAACAAAGTACAATACAAAGCCTTACCCTACACAGAAGGGGGTCGAGAGAGGTAGTGATGAAGTGAATGGGACAATCCCCAACTTGATGAAAACATAAGAGATAAGGTACAGATATCAAGGAAGACGCCACAAAAAGTTAAAAGAAAGTGACGTGGGGAGGGTGCGGTCAAACCACAGCCAGTTAAGAGGGCTGTTTTCTCTAACCCTAAGTACTCCATGCAAGATCATCAGTTACACAGTTCAAAACTGTCTAGATGCAGGAGTATTAGAAGAGATAAAGAAATGAACTATCCCAAAAAGAGGCAAAGATGAAGAGGAGATGTCCCCTACCTGTCAAGGGGACAAAACAAAGAATGAGAACATGATGCTTGTGCTAGGACTCCAAGAATGGCCTCATGGCGCCTGGATAGTAGATCATGAATAACAACCACCATTAAATAGGCAAACAACTAAACTGAAATTTGGGGATGGGTCATACTCCACAATTAAGCTCACTGATGGACTTGGCTATAGATGCATCAACCAGAGGAAAATTACAGCCTGGGGTGCAAGAAAGCATAAGGTAAGCAGTAAGCATTTTTTCAACAGAAAATAAGGGGAAGGACTAACCAGAGAAGGCCAAAGTAATTGTGACCAAACAGCAAGCTGACAACCTATCATAGCAGGCAAATTACCTGCTGAATCCATCAGACTCCCTTTAAAAACAGAAACCGCTGTCAACTCATTGTCTGCGATCACCTACTGAAGAGAATGATGAGGTTTGCCAGGAGTGGAACATTAGGGTGAAAGGGAACACTCTGCTTTAATCCTCACATGGCCTTTTAGTTAGAAGCCACACCCTGATGATCAAAAACAGGTCTAAAAGGAAAGATGTGTAAAATGATGGCAAAGATAACACTCCAAGCTCTGGAGTTATGAAAAAAACTACAAGGGAGGCACAAGAATTCTGAAAGTCTACAGCCCTGATAATTTAGCTACTCTGCTTTGGAGCAGAGTAATCAGGAATTAGTTTCAGGGATTCATTGGATGGGGTTGGTCTATAATCTAGAGTTCACCACTACCTTGAATTGGATTATTGTCCCAAAAATGCCCAAACAGAGCAGTCTACTATGAACAAGACTAGACAACTCCAGAGGAATGAGTGAGAATTAACATGACTTGAATACTACCATGTCCAAAATAAAAATCAAAGTCTACCTTCCTGGCATGTTGCCAGACACTGAGCAGCACCCTCCTTATGACCTCCATCATCCTTGCTGGAAGAAGAGTCACTGCTACAAAGCAACAGACCCTTTAGGAACGACATGGCCCTCGTCTCATTCACACCACAAGTACCAAAGCGCTCTCAGCCCCAAGACAACATACACAACTGTGGTAAAGTACAGTTGTGTACACTTACCTTAAATGTAGATGTTAGAGTGTATTCACTGCTGCAGTCATTACATTTAGGTAATCTGTTGGCAGGTTGCCCTCAGTCAGCCTGAACAACAAAGTCTTGAGTCCTGCGTCGGTTAGTGTCTCCTCTTCCATGACGTCAGGTCGTCATGGGTATAAAACATGCAGCAGATGCCATTTTAATCAGTTTTTCTTGCCCCAGATGTCAGGTGCAAAAAAAAAAAAACAAAAAAAAAACTATATATATATATATATATATATATATATATATATATATATATATATATATATATATATGCATGCAATTTAGAACACAAAAAATTTACCTTCAACTAAAAGCAAACGCACCAAAAAGGCTTTTGAGCATAGTGAAGGAAAGAAGAGGTATAATAATAGAGAAGAAAGGGGGCTGGCGGTGGGTAAAGTACAGTTTTGTACCTACCAGAAATGTAGATGTTCGAGTGTATACCCTGCTGCAGTCATTACACTTGGGTTATCCTGCCGTCAGGCGGTCCCGCAGTTGGCCCGAATTCCAAAGTCTTGGTCCGGCGTCGGTTGCTGTCACTTCTTCCCTGACGTCAGTGCACCAGGGGTATAACAAGAGGCATTCAACGCCATTTTCTTCAGTTTTTCTTGCCCCAGATCTCAGGTGCCCCCCCAAAAGGTGGTCAGTAGATAGTACCAATAATAAAAGTTTGGCACAAACAAAACATCCCTCCAGCTATAAGCAAATACACCACAAAGGTTGCATCAGATTTTAAGGTATTGAAAGGTTTTAGTTAGGTCAGAGGGGATGGAGGGAGGGTAACCTGGACTGCAGCAGGGTATACACTCGAACATCTACATTTATGGTAGGTACAAAAATGTACTATGTTCGTGTTACCCTGCTGCAGTCATCACACTTGGGTAAAATCCCAAAGCTAAGGATGGGAGGTGGAGTCAAACAGGGTTAGAGGAGGCTAGAAGGCCCTGCAAAACTGCAGTGGCGAAGCCAGCTCTAGTCTTAGAGTAAAGTGGTAAGTGATAGTGTTTGGTGAAGGTGTGTACTCAACTCCAAGTTGCAGCTTCCAGAATATCCTTGGTTGGCACCCCCCCTAAGGAAGGCTGTAGATGTAGCTGCTGCCCTGGTAGAGTGGGGCTTTATGCTGGCAGGAACTGGTTTTCCATGGTGGGTGTAGCAAAAACGTATGCAATGTCCTATCCATTTGGAAATGGTTTGTTTTGAGATGGGCTTTCCTTGTGATGCTGTAGCATAGGATACAAAAAGCTGGTCAGATTTTCTGAAAACCTTAGTTTTATCCAAGTAGTAGCGTAGCTGCCTGTGAATGTCCAAGGAATGCAGGAGTCTTTCTCCTTTGTTCTGTGGATTTGGAAAGAAGGAGGGTAAATGGATGGTTTGATTTAGAGCCACACTGGATACTACCTTAGGCATAAAGGAGGGGTTAAGTTCGTAGAGAAACTCTGTCTTGATGAAAAATGAGGAAAGGCTCTACTGCCATTAGTGCCTGAAGCTCTGAGACCCTTCTGGCTGAAGTAATTGCTAGCAGCAGGGCAGTCTTCCATGATATAAACTTTAAGTCAGCTGAGAAAGCTGGCTCAAAAGGAGATAGCTCAAGTTTTTCCTGAACAAAATTGAGGTCCCAAGTTGGTGTTGGTGCTCTCCTGGGAGGCCTAATGTTTTTGGCCCCTCTGAGAAACTGCCTTAGAATTGGATGTGAAAATAAGGGAGGATCCGTGTTGTAGTGACCTGAAATAGCTGAGGCGTGGATTTTAATAGATGAAAAAGAAAGCCCTTTGTGTAACATCTCAGTTAGATATTGTAGAATCTGAGGTATGTCCGGCTGAAGGGTATTTTGGCCTTTAGCTTGGTTCCAGTTGCAAAACCTTTTCCATTTGTCTGAGTAGGCTTTCTTGGTGCTGGGCCTCCTGGCCTCCAGAATAACATCCATAACAGCTTGTGAAAGAGGAGCTGGCTGGGTGCTTAGATGATTTGCCATGCAGCCAAACTTAAGGTTTTGAGCTGGCTGTGTAGAATCTGACTGTCTTGCTGTGTGAGCAGATGAGTAATTTGTGGTAAAATCCATGGTGGGCCCTGGGCCATATTTCTTAATAGCGGGTACCAGTGCTGGCGTGGCCAGTCTGGGGCAATGAGTATCATTCGGGGTCTCTCCATCTTGGCTTTCAGCAGCATCTTTGTGAGAAGGGGCAATGGAGGGAAGGCATATACTGTCAGCATTTTCCAACTGAATGAGACCGCGTCCACTTTCCAAGCTTGATGGTGAAATGTCCTTGTGCAAAATTTTGGTAGCCGAAAGTTTTGGGGGCTGGCAAACAGGTCTATGTCTGGGAGCCCCCATTTTTGAGTTATCATTGCAAATACTTGTGGATCCAGTTTCCACTTGTGTGGATCCATGAGGTTTCTGCTTAGGTCGTCTGCCAATGTGTTCTTTTTTCCTGGCAGGAATTGAGCTTGTAATTGAACTTGGTAAGCCAGTGTTGTGTTCCCCAAGGTCACTGCTTGCCTGCATAGAGGGTAGGAGTGTGTACTCCCTTGTTTGTTGATGTACCACATTACTGTGGTGTTGTCTGTCATTATTAGCTGTCCTGGATGTAAGAGGTCCTTGAAGGCTGTCAGGGCATTCTGTACGGCTAGCATTTCTTTTTGATTGATGTGCAGATTTCTTTGATCTGCAATCCATATGCCTTGAACGCACCGTCCTACCATGAGTGCCCCCCAGGCATAGTCCGATGCATGTGTTGTAACAGTTTGCCTGGCTGGGGGTAAGGTGAAAGGCTGACCCTTGTTGAGGTGACATGCCTGTGACCACCATAGAAACTCCTGTTGAAGGCAGGGAATGAGAGGTATCATTGTTTCCAAGCTGTGGCTGTGTTTAGTCCATACGCTTTTTAGGTACCATTGTAATTTCCTCATATGCAGTTTTGCAAATGGTATTAGTAGTATGCAAGATGTCTTGAAGCCCAAGGCCTGCAGAATTTTTCTTGCAGGGGGTTGGGTCTTTGTTGCCATTGTTTTGAAGTATTGAGTTAGTTGTAGTTGTTTGTCTGGCGTCAGATAAGCCATCTGGGCCGTTGCATTCAAGATGGCACCCAGGAATGTCATATTTTGTGAGGGCACTAGTTTTGATTTCTTTTCGTTTACTGTGTACCCTAGGTAACTTAAAAGGTGTTTTACAAAAGCCAGATGTTGTAAGAGAATGTCCATGCTTTCTGCTTGGATGAGGCAGTCGTCCAGGTAGGGGTATATTTGAATTCCTTTGTCTGCAGTATGCAATTACTGGTGCCAGGCATTTTGTGAAGACCTTGGGCACAGTAGATAAGCCAAAGGGCAGTGCAAAGAATTGGTAATGGGTTGAACCTGCAATGAAACGGAGGTATCTTCTGCAGTTTTGTCTGATAGGGACATGCAGGTATGCCTCCTTGAGGTCCAACGTTACTAGCCAAGCTTTCTTGCCCAACATGGGAAGAAGCTGCTGTAGTGTTAGCATCTTGAATTTGGGTACTTGCAAGAAGGTGTTTAGAATTGAAAGGTCCAGAATGGGTCTCCAAGCATTGTCCTTTCTGGGGACTAGAAAGAGCCTTGAGTAAAATCTTTGGCCTTGCTCCTGTGTAGGTACCAGTTAAATGGCTTTCATGTCCATGAGAGATGTAATTTGTTTTTGTGCCTCTGCCCACTGATTTTGTGACAGGTTTGGCATTCCTTTTATCCTTGGCAAGGTGTGGAAATGGAATCTGTATCCTTGTGAGATAATGTCTAGGACCCATTTGTCCTTTGTGACGATGCGCCAGTTGTCTGCAAAAAGTGCTAATTTTCCTCCCAAGGGAGCTGCCAAGAGAGTTTTGCTTGGCAGTTTGAAGTTTAAGTCATTGTGTTTGCCTTCTAGTAGTTTGGGGCCTGTCTTCTCCTCCCTTCTGTGTTGCAGTGCCCCATTGGCGAGGTTTGTAAGGGATTTGTGCTTGTCCTCTGCCCCTTGGGCACCAGTATTTACCCCTCTGTGGACTGTCAGAAGCTGGAAAGGACCAATTTTTTGTTGGCCAATTTCTGCTGAAATGTGGGGGCTGTACCTGTAAGAAATCTTTGACCGTCTGCATAGATTTTGCCTTATCCTCCATTTTCTTTAAAACCTCTTCTGGTTTAACCCCAAATAAGACAACCTGCTGTAAGGGTGCATCTAGTAACTTTGCTTTAACATGATCAGGCAGAGTTTGTTCCTTTAACCAAGCATGCCTACGTATAACAGACCCAGTAACAGCTGCCCTACAGGAAGCTTCCAAGGAATCAAATCCACATTGTAAAGTATGTTTGCCCACCTGTTCAGCTGCATGCAACAGATCCTGCATTTCTTTGAATTCAGACTGTTGAGGGTGCGTGCTCATCTTTTGTTTTATTTGAGACATTAGGAATTGCTGGTATTTAAGCATGTGAAATTGACAATTTAGTGCTCTCATAGCTAGAGTAGCTGAGGTGTAAACCTTCTTCCCCCACCTATCTAGTGCTCTGGAGTCCCTTTCAGCGGGTACAGGATTTTTAGCCATAGAAGCCTTAGCCCCTTTGGGACCCTGGGAGATGGTCTCTGGATCAGCAACAGGGCTTTTGTAAAGGAATTTGTTAGAGTCAGGCACTCTATAGTATCTATCTGGTTTGGCTGGAGCAGGAGGCAGAGAATCTGGATTTAGACTAGATTCTAAGTAAACATCATCCACAATGTCTAAAACTGGGGGGATAGCAAGTGGTCTGTGCTGGGGGAGTAAAATAACTCTTGGAGCCTTTTCTTTGAGTCGGAGTAGTCCTGACCTTCCCAGTGGAAATGTTCCCTCATGGTATGTAAGGTTTCCCCAAAGGAATAGTCTTCAGGGGAGAAGCTGAGGGAATGGAATCTTCAGCATCAGAATCTTTATAAGGGGGAAAGGAGTAATCCTGTTCCTCAGAGGAGCCTGAAGAAATAGATACTTGATCAGAGGAGGCATAATCCTCCTCTTGTCTAGGCCTTTTGTCGGGGGGGGGGGGGGTTGGGAACCCCTGATTAAAGAAATCAAATCTTCAGCCATTTTAAGCATCTGTTTCTTAGGCATGGGGCCTTGAACTGGAGACTGAAGTGCAGTCTTTTTTGGTTTTAGAGGAGTCTTAAGCTTAGCATAAGATTTGATGGTGAGAGTAGTCAGTCTGAAGACACCTTCTGAAACCGAAGGTGTTTCTACAGCACCGGCTTCTCCTTCTGCAATGTCGTCGGTAGGGCCTAAAGAAAAAGGCTGCGTTGGCCTAGAACTCTCTGCTAGAGAATCCAAAGCGGTCTGGGGTTCCAATTCTGCGGTAGCCAGGGTCTGCGTAGGCGCCTCACTGAAAATTGGAGAACCGGCGACTGGCCCAGCCGAGGCCTCGGAGTCTGGCTTGGATCTAGGCTGCCTGTCTTTATTTCTGTGTTTTTTATGCATGCCGGTAGTCGGTTGCTCCGACGGCATAGTGTAATTAAATTTCCTACCGAAGTAGTGTCGTGCGAAATCAAAGCGTCGCTTTATAGTCAGTTTATTGAACCTAGCACAAAACCGACAACCAGTGACGTCGTGGCCTGGGCCTAGGCAAGGTATACAATAAGAATGAAAGTCCTTATGAGGTATTTGCTTCCCACAAGAAATGCAATTGTTAACTTTTTCTGACATCGGACTGAGGCAAGAAAAGGTTCCCCAACGGGGTACTTAGCTTTGAAGACTTCGAACTGAAACTCGATTCGAAAATCTCAGGTGTTGACCGACCGACACTTGCGACCTGCTTCTGCTTCGGGCACCGCGAGGCAAGAAAGACTGAAGAAAATGGCGTCGGATGCCGGACCAAGACTTTGGAATTCGGGCTGACTGCAGGACCGCCTGACGGCAGGATAACCCAGGTGTGATGACTGCAGCAGGGTAACACGATGAACATCCAGGACTGCAACAGTGAATACACTCGAACATCTACATTTATGGTAAGTGTACACAACTGTACTATGTTCTTCGTGTTTCACTGCTGGTCATTACATTTGGGTAGAATCCCAAAGCTATGGATGGGAGGATGGAATTATACAGCATTATGAGCAGCTATAAGGCCCTGCAGGACAGCAGTGGCAAAGCCTGCTCTGGATTTACAGAAGAGAGGTAAATGGCATGCTTGGCAAACATATGAACTGAGCTCCACGTAGCAGCTTCTAGAATATCTCTGGTAGGAAACCCTCCGAGAAAAGCTGCAGAAGTAGATGCAGCCCTGGTGGAATGGGATCTGATCCCCTTCGGGACAGGTTTACCATGGTGCATGTAGCAGAAATGAATACAATGGCTTATCCATTTAGAAATGGTCTGCTTTGAGAAAGCCCTCCCCTCTGCCCCGAGAAAAGCTGCAGAAGTAGATGCAGCCCTGGTGGAATGGGATCTGATCCCCTTCGGGACAGGTTTACCATGGTGCATGTAGCAGAAATGAATACAATGGCTTATCCATTTAGAAATGGTCTGCTTTGAGAAAGCCCTCCCCTCTGCCCCTGCAGCAAATGCCACCAGTAGTTGCTCAGACTTTCTTAGAGATTTTGTCCTGTTTAAGTAGAATCTTAGTTGTCTTTGTACATCCAATGAATGCAGAATCCGCTCCCCCTTGTTCTGCGGATTTGGGAAAAAAAGTTGGCAGATGAATGGTCTGGTTAAGAGCCACACTGAATACCACCCTTAGGCATAAAAGAAGGACTGGTCCTGAGGGCCACCCTGTCCGGACAAAAGATAATGAAAGGCTCCACTGCCATGAGAGTCTGTAGTTCTGAAATCCTTCTAGCTGAAGTTACTGCTGAAAGAAAGGCTGCCTTCCAAGAAAGACATTTTATGACTGCAGTAGCAACTGGTTCAAAAGGAGGTAGGGTGGGCTTTTCCAGCACAAAATTGAGGTCCCAAGCAGGAGCTGGTGCTCTCCTGGGGGGGTCTCAAATTTTTGGCCCCTCTGAGGTACTGCTTTAGCAGAGGATAAGAAAAGAGAGGAGGCTCTGTGTTGTAATGAGCCGAGATGGCAGAGGCATGGATTTTTATAGAAGAAAAAGATAGGCCCTTGTGAAGCATCTCAGTTAAACATTGCAGAATCTGAGGAATATTGGGCATTGCTGTGTTTATTCCTTGTGCTTGGTTCCAGGCACAGAATCTCTTCCATTTATCAGTATAAGATTTTCTAATACTAGGCCTTCTAGCCTCCAAAATGACATCCATCACAGGTTTATTGAGAGATGTGATTGGTGAAATTAGTTGATTAGCCATGCTGCAAGATTCAGAGTTTGGGGCTGAGTGTGCAGAATTTGATAGTTATGCTGAGATAATAGATGAGGTGTCTGAGGCAAGTACCATGGAGGAAGGTGCGACATATTCCTTAGAAGTGGATACCAGTGTTGGCGAGGCCAGTCTGGAGCAATCAGAATAATATTTGTTTTTTCCTGTCTGACTTTTAAGCAAAACCTTGGAGAGCAGAGGGGGAAAGGCATAGACTGATAGGTTTTTCCAGCTGAAGGATACAGCATCCACTTTCCAGGCATTTTTGTGATGAATTCTTGCACAGAATTTGTCTAACTGGTAGTTTTGAGGAAAGGCAAAAAGATCCATGTCTGGGCTCCCCCATTTTCGTGTCAACATGTTGAAGATTTGTGGAACCAGTTTCCATTCGTGTGGGTCCATAAGATTTCTGCTTAGGTCTACCAGAGTATTTTGCTTTCCTGGCAGGAATTGAGCTTGTAGATGTATTTGATAAGTCAACGCTGTGTTCCACAAGGCCATGACTAGCCTGCAAAGGGGGTAGGAGCGGGTACCCCCCTGCTTATGTACCACATGACTGTGGTGTTGTCCATCTTTATCAGTAGTTGACCTGGATGAAGGAAGTCCTTGAAGGCGGTCAGAGCATTCTGTACAGCCAGCATTTCTTTCTGGTTGATATGTAGGTGCATTTGTTTTGGGCTCCATTCGCCCTGAATGCATCTCCCTGCAAGATGGGCCCCCCAAGCATAGTCCGATGAGTCTGTAGTCAGGGTTTGGGTGGCAGGGGGTAGAACGAATGACAGTCCCCTGTTTTAGTGACAGGCCTCTGCCCACCAAAGGAACTCCTGCTGCAGGCAAGGAATGAGAGGAATCATTGTTTCCAGGCTCTGACAATGTTGACTCCATAAGCTTTTTAGGTACCACTGACGTTTCCTTATATGCAGTCTTGCATATGGAATTAGTAGAATGCAGGATGCCATGAACCCCAAAGCCTGCAGAATTTGTCTTGCTGATAGCTGGGTTTTTGTGGCTACTTCTTTGAAGTATGTTATCAACTGAACTTGTTTGTATGGCGTGAGGTAAGCCATCTTGGCAGTTGTATTCAAGCTTGCACCCAGGAATGTAATTATTTGAGAGGATACCAGTTGTGATTTCTTTTCGTTTATGGTGTACCCTAGGCATGTTAGAAGCCTTTTTACAAACGCCAGATGTTGTAGAAGAGTGTCCTTGCCCTCTGCCTGAATTAAACAATCGTCCAGATAAGGATAAATTTGAATGTTTCTTTGCCTGCAAAATGCAATCACTGGTGCCAGGCACTTTGTGAAAACCCTGGGCGCAGTAGATAAGCCCAAGGGCAGTGCAGAGAACTGGTAATGCAAATAGCCTGCTTTGAAGCGGATGTATCTCCTGCAAGACTCCCTGATTGGGATATGCAGGTATGCCTCTTAAGTCCAGAGTTACCAACCAAGCATTCTTGCCTAGCATAGGCAGTAGCTGGTGCAGAGTCAGCATCTTGAATTTTGGAATGTCCAGGAAAGTATTTAGAATGGATAAGTCCAGAATTGGACACCACGATTCATCTTTTCTGGGTACCAAGAAAAGTCTTGAATAAAAACCTTGTCCTTTTTCCTTTTCTGGTACTGGTTGAATAGCCCCCATATCTATGAGGGACATGACTTGTTTCTGGGCCTCTGCCCGCTGATTTGGTGGCAGATCTGGCAATCTGTTTGGAGTTGGTAACGAGTGGAAATAAAATCTATACCCTTGGGATACTATATTTAAGACCCGTTGTCCTGGGTAATTAGATACCAATTTTGAGCATGAAGTGCTAGTTTCCCCCCCAAAGGGGCTGCCAAAAGATAAGTGCTTGGAAATGGCAGAGCAAAGTCATTGAGACTGTTTACTGTAGGATGGTGCTTTGCTACTTCCTGATTTGGAGGTGGAGGCACCCCACTGTTTTGTCCTGTAAGATCCTTGTGATTGAAACTTGGAGCCCTTGGAGTGTCTGGTTTTGACCTGAGAGGCTCTGCTGGGTACTGGAAAGGACCAATTCTTAGTAGGCCAGTGTCTACTGGACCTGGGTGGCTGCACTTGCAGGAAATCTTTTTCAGTTAGCATAGATTTAGCTTTGTCTTCCATCTTTTTCAAAACTTCTTCTGCCTTATTACCAGACAGACTGTCCTGCTGTAAAGGAGCATCCAGTAATTTAGCTTTAACATGATCAGGCAGATTTTGCTCCTTGAGCCAAGCATGCCTTCTTATCACAGATCCGGTTATGGCGGCCCTGCAAGAGGCCTCCAAGTTATCAAAACCACATTGCAAAGTATGCTTTCCAACTTGTTCAGCTGAATGCAATAAATCCTGTAACTCTTTATTTTCCACACAATCAGGAATCAACATCATTTTCTGTTTCAGTAAGCCCATGACATGCTGTTGATATTTAAGCATATGAAATTGACACTTTAAAGCCCCGATTGCCACGGTTGCAGACGTATAAACCTTCTTACTCCATCTAGCCAGCACCCTGGAGTCTCTATTAGAAGGGGTAGGATTTTTAGCAGTAGAAGCCTTAACACCCAAGACCACCCTGAGAAACTGTTTCAGGGTCAGCAGTAGGATTGTTGAAAAGAAACTCGTGGGAGTCAGGAACCCTGTAATATCTGTCTGGCTTACTAGGAGCCAGAGGCAGGGAATCAGGAGCCATGCTGGATTCTGAGAAAACATAATCAACAGTGTCTAAAACAGGAGATATAGCCAAAGGCCTATGCTGAGGAAGAAGAAGAAAATCTCTAAGCCTCTTTTTGGATTCTGAGAAATCCTGACTCTCCCAATGAAAATGTTCCCTTAAGGTATGCAAAGTCTCTCCAAAAGAAAAATCCTCAGGAGGAGAAGCAGAAGGGATGGATTCTTCTGCATCAGAGTCCTCATAAGGGGGAACAGAAAATTCCTGATCAGAAGAGGAATCAGAAGAAATTAAAACCTGATCTGAAGATTCATAATCAGTGCCTTGCCTAGGCCTCTTAGGAGGGGATTCGGAACCCTTGATCAAGGTAATTAAATACTCAGCCATTTTGATCATTTGTTTTTAGGCATAGGGGCGTGAGCACATGGCTCATGTGTCGGTTAGTTGTTTTTGGCCTTGTTTTCGATGATGGCATTGGTTTAATATACAAATCTTTAGGCCTGAAAACACCCTCAGAAGCCAGTGCCTGCACAGCGGCTCCAGACCAATCCAAGGGAGACACATCTGCGGGTTCAATACTTGAAGAATCTCACGGCATACCGGACTCCGAATGGGTCTCAGTAGAGAACTGCGACTCAAAAGTAGCAGGGCATCAGGAGCTGCAAAAGCACCTCACTGAGTACCGACGAACCGGCGACTGGCTTAGGAGAAGCTTAGTCAGTTTTGGACCTCGACGGCCTGTCTTTCTTTGCGTTTTTTATGAATTCCGGTAGTCGGATTGCTAACCGACAACATTTCAAGATAGTTAAATCTTGAACCAAAGTATTTAGAAGCAAAAATATACAGACGCTTAATAGTGCGTTGGTTAAATTTAGCACAAAACCGACAGCAAGGCACGTTGTGGTCAGGGCCTAGGCAAGAAATACAGTACAAATGAAAATCCTTATGAGGTATTTGCTTCCCACAAGTAATACAATTATTAACTTTTACTGACATCGGTAAGGAGCAAGAAAAAGTTTCCCCAACGGGGTACTTAGCTTTAATTTGAAGACTTCAGTTCTGAAACTCGAAAATGAAAATTTCAGGAGTCGGCCAACCGGCACTTGCGAACTGCTTCTGCTAGGGCACCGCGCGGCAAGAAAGACTGATTAAAATGGCGTCGGCTGCATGTTTTATACCTCTGACGACCTGACGTCATGAAAGAGGAGACAGCAACAGACGCAGGACCCAAGACTTTGTTATTCAGGCCGACTGAGGGCAACCTGCCAGCAGATTACCCAAATGTAATGACTGCAACAGTGAAACACGAAGCACATCTGCCCTGAGATGGAAGCTTGTGGTCTACCACCACACATTTCTTAAACCCCTTCTCCATAGTTGCTAAACAAAGAACTTAACACCCAAGAAAAAATACCACTAATGAGAAAAGGTGCACTTTATGAACCAAAACGCTAACCCACACTGGACATGAAAAGCCTGCTAACAAGAAAAGAAAACTCCCAAACCTAACTACCAGAAGAAAAAAAAAACACCAAAAAACTAATACAAATCAGGGGTTAGGAAAAGAGAACAGGATCAAGCTACAATTACAAGAAGAATACACCCCATGGAGAGAGACCACGCTGTTGTCCAGGATGGAGGCAAAAGATACCGGAGGTAATCCTAGCTGAGCGAGAGATTGAAGGTAGAGAAGGTGGTAATTGGGGGCTGAAGTCTTTAGGATATACCCAGTCTCTGATCAAAGTCCAATAACCCACAGGTTGAACCCAGATGGAAAGACATTGGATTAGTTATTTCTCCAAAACCTGCTTACTTTGACAGGCTACACACTAATTCAGCTCTTGTCCCACTTCAAATTAAAGTATTTAAGAGCAGCAGCACATATTGTAGAGAGTAAGCTAAATAGTGTAGTATCATTTTTGGATAAGAATGGTGATGCCTTGATTAAGATACCGAAAACCTCCTCCTAAGTTAATGACCATGTTATAATGATGAAGCAGCGATCATGGAGTGTGTTTAGTAAAGCAGGGAGAGGTTTACATCTCCTGTGTGTATTAATAAGGAAGACATCTAATGAGGAATCAGAGGTGGACCAAAAAAAAAAAATAGGATGTGTGCTGAAGAAAATATGAACTGGGAAAAGCCTGCCAGTAATGCAGATCAAGTTTTAAGATGTAAAGGTCAAGCCACTCAAGACTTAAATCTTCCAAAAGAACAAAGCTTTGTTTACTAAACCAACTGTGACGGTTTATGAACAGGCAAACAAATCAGCCTATTTCACAGAGATGCACATTTTAGGCTTTTCCACCTAGCAAAACTTGTATAACATACCAATGAGGGTTGATGTCAACAGCAGTGCTGATATACTGCCAACTGAGAAGACTTCAATGTGCTATTTAACCAGTGTTAATAAACCTCAACCTGTTCTACTATTAGCTTGTTCTTAAAATGAGGAGGAGAGTGAGTTAATTAGGTCTGAAAGTGTGCTATGTAGTTTACGGCATAGGAAACTGCAAGAATATCTGTTTACACTTCAGCAATTGAAGTAAACAACTTTAGGACTTTTGATGAAGTCCTCATCTTTCACTGGGTGGGTTATACTTGCATCCCCGAGAGACAGCCTTACAGAACTATCTGCAAATATATAGAGCTGAGTATATTTTTCTGTATTATTCTGTATTATAGAGCTAAATTGTTTGCTTAGATATCTGTTGTCTTACTGCTCTGCAAATATATAGAGAACAGTATATATTTTTTGGCTTTATAATTTGCACATTCCTCACATCTGTGTTGAAACTTTTTCCCCACCCCCTCATTTCCTGTCTTGTCTTCAGCTTATATAATTGAGCTAGAGTTGTGTGTCCTGTTAATTAACAATCTGCATTCAAACTGGAACCTTGGTTTGAGAGACAGCCTTACAGAACTATCTACAAATATATAGAGCTGAGTATATTTTTCTGTATTATAGAGCTAAATTGTTTGCTTAGATATCTGTTGTCTTACTGCTCTGCAAATATATAGAGAACAGTATATATTTTTTGGCTTTATAATTTGCACATTCCTCACATCTTTGTTGAAACTGTTCCCCCCCCCCCTCTCTGTTCTTGGTTGTAGTTTAAATTTGGTGGCTTTTGCAGTGCCCGCCCCACTGTAGATTTGATCTAAAACACTCCCCCAGGCCCATCTCTTTACCGCATTCTAACTAATAAACCCTTTCTGCACTTGCTTTTAGTCCTTTTTAATTTAATTACATTTTTTCAAACTGTGTGTGGACTAATATTGCTACATATTCAAGTGTGCCAGCTTGCACTGCATGAGAATTGTATTTACTACTGCTTTTGCTACTTTTCTGAAAAAAAAAATTAATCTGCTTTTACTGTACTTGTGTTTCTTCCTACTTTATTTTGCTTTTGCGTCATCTTAAAAGTACTCAGTTGTATTTATTACTGCTTGGTGTAACTCATTCTAAGCCTTTTAGTTTAAATACTTGGGCTTCAGACCAATTGTTTTACATTAAGAGGGTTCGTGGTCTGCACTCTTTTGGGAGGAGAGGCTGGACTCTGCCCTTCTGAACTGGGAATTTCTGGTTAAAGGCTTATAGTCCATGCATATCTGAACTGCTTATTACTGAAATTGGTACACCTTGTTTGCTGAGGCATAGACTAGATCCAGGCCTACTGAATCTAGCTTTGTTTGTATAACTTGAGCACTAATCCAGGCATTCTTTAAAGTATTTAATTGTATTTATTACTGCTTGGTAGTAACTTGATTAAAGTGTAGCTATCATTCTAAGTCTTTTGGATTAAGCACTTGGGCTTCAGACCAGTTGTTTTACATCAGGAAGGTTTATGGCATGCGTTGTGGTGGCAGGACAGGTAGCTTTCATCCTTCTAAGTTGGGAACTGCTGATTGAGTCCTCAGTGTCTGTTATTCTTAAAGTGTATTAGTTCTGGTTTAAGCACTTGGGCTTCAGGCCAGTTATTTGACACTAAGAAGGTTCGTGGTCTGCACTCTTGTGGGAGGAGAGGCTGGACTCTGCCCTTCTGAGCTGGGAATTTCTGGTTAAAGGTTTATACTGCCTGCATATTTGAACTGTTTCTTACTGAAATTGGTACACCTTGTTTGCTGTAGCATAGACTAGATCCAGGCCTGCTGAATCTAGCTTTGTTTGTATGCTTGTTGTTTGTTTGTTTGCTTGTTATTTCCATGGAACGCTAATTCCACCTAAAACGCGGCTTCTCGGCGCTTCTGTGGATCCCTAGTGATATCTGCATTGCTTACTGTACTTATTTCCTTGTTTCACTTGAAAGAAAGTTACTGTTTGTCGTTTTTGCATTTAAGTTACCTGTAACACAATGCACTTAAGTTACCTGGCACTTGCTCACTAAAGCAATTATACAAGTCAGCACTAAAAATTAAAAGCACTACACCCTCACTCCCCATTGGCCCTTGTTTTCAATTATAAAGGAATTCCCAATATTATTCTAGCATGTCCAAAGGTCAGTTGTCAATCTCCTCTCCGGTCCAGCTGGTGAATCTGGGAATCTTGAGGCAATGTTACAACTGCCTCATGTACACAGACAACCCTCTCCTCCTACCAACAAATTCCAACACATGTGAGAGATGCAACCATATAGCCAAACTGGAGGCTAAGCTCTCTCAACCCAGTACTGGCATAACCAGTCAGGAGGAGAAGGAAACCACACTCACTACAATTCCAGTCTCACATAGACCTACCACGACAGCAAACCAAACACATAATCACACAAAAACATACTCGAAGGCTCTAAATAAAGATCTGCCTAAGCAGCAGAGACCTCCAAAGCAGACACCCAAGCAACCGCTACCCCAAAACAAAACACGTACAACACATAACTCACAAAGCCAGTGTGCCGAACAGTCACAGCCCTTACGGCTAAACAACACACCTGATACACTTGTAATAGAGGACTCTATCGTCAGGCACACTGATGTCCCGCTCACCAGGCTGAACAAGGAGAACGTCACGGTGAGCAGCCTGTCGGGCGCTAGGATCAGCCACATAACACAAGCACTCAGGTCACTCCAAGGCAAGTACAAATATGAGTCAGTCATTGTCCATGCTGGTGTGAATGACCTGAGACGTACCTCCCTGGACTACATGAAAAGAGACAGAGGAGCTCTCTGAGCATGTAGCCCAGGCCGGTATGACCCTGACCTTGAGAAGCATCTTACCCTCACCAAGAATGATGCCACAATATGAAGACAAGATGATCAATTTCAACAATTGGCTTAAGTACTGGTGTCATTCAAAGGGGATCCAATGCCTGTCAGCCTGGGATGATATGCTTGACAAGCCACGATGCTTCGCTAGGGACGGCTTGCACCTGTCACCCCTGGGCTTTCGATATTGGCAAAGGCTCTTGCTACCCCCATAGTGCCTTTTTTAGGCAAGGCACAAAAGACAAACCCACCTCCATAGGTATCACAAGGGATAAGAAACTAAGAGCAATGCTACTCAACGCCAAAATTCTAAACCTCAAGATGCACGCACTCGAAACTCTCCTTAGCATGGAGAACATCTATATCTGTGTAGTAACAGAAACCTGGTTCAGGGCTCCCGAGAGCACCCCAGCACTACCAGGTTATACCTCATACCATGCTTTTCGGCCCCAAAACTTGGACCGAACCACAAAAGGAGGGGGAGTACCGATATTCATCAAAGATACCCACACCTCCAGGTTGGTGGCAAAGCACGAAGCATCAGAGACTATCCATGTGCAACTAACAGTGGGAAAAACTGCCTTCCAGTTTATAGCCTGCTACAGACCACCCTCCCAAACCCAGGAACCCCACATGGCCTTCCTGAAAACACTGGAAAATATGAAGGTCTCTCCAAACACCATTATATTGGGCGACTTCAACTACCCAAACATAGACTGGGAGCATTACTCTAGCTCCAACACCCTAACCCAAAGGTTCCTAGAATTCATAAACTCAAATGCTATGGAACAACTTGTTACCACTCCCACAAGAGGGGAAAACATACTGGACCTGATCATCACCAACATGGGGACTCTATGCTCCAGACCAGAAGTGTATCCATTCCTGGTAAGATCAGACCATAAACTGATCTCACTGGATATTCATATCCCGACCCCACCCCCTGCCCAGAAAACCACACTGAAAAACTTCTCTAAAGCAAATTTCACACTCCTCAAAACCGAGGTGGAATCCTTGAAAGCCCCTGGGCCTGTGGAAAATACGTCCCAGACCGCAGAATCCTTTATAAATGCATTCTATGAACACCTTCAGGAATGCATGGATCATATCATGCAATCCCAAATAAAACCAAGACCCAATCCTCCAAAGGCAGACGTCCTGTCTGGTGGACCCCAGCCATAAACAAACTATACAATAGGAGGAAGCTACTACATATGATAGAGCAAAATCCCAAAAAGGGAAGGCATCTCTGATCAGTATTAGCAAAAAACTAAGGGCATTCATAAAATCGTCTAAGGCCAGCTTCGAGAGAAAAATTGCACAGGACACTAAGGATAATCACAAGGCTTTCTTTAGTTATGTTAGGAACCTGGGTGGGAATTCCCAGATATGCTCAGAATTAAGTCCAAAATGACAAAAAATACACCAAACCCATAGACATTGCCAACATCCTAGCTGACAGGTTCAGCGCAAACTCCCCCCCCCCCCCCACCAAAAGGGCAAATATCTATCCCAGCAGAGTGCTGCCCCCCTGACAACTCAGATGCTCGGGTAAGAGCCGCCCTCTCCAAAGCAAAAAACACAGCATCAATGGGACCAGATGGTGTCCCAGGCTGCGTCCTACATGAACTCCAAGAAGAGCTAAACCCAAACATAAAACTACTGTTCAATCTCAGCCTTACTACAGGATATGTACCCAAATAGTGGCATACAGCAACAGTGGTCCCCTCTCCACAAAGGTGGTGCCTCAACAGACCCTGGAAACTATCGCCCCATAAGCCTGACTAGCATGGTCTGCAAAGCTATGGAAAGGATCATCATGGACCTCAAATTATGATATTGGGGACCTACAGACACTGGATCCTACACAGTTCGGCTTTGTTAAGGGCAGATCCTGCCTCTTAAACCTGGTCGACTTCTTTGAAACAGTCACCAAGGCCATTGACAAAGGGAAGGTGGTCCACACAGCCTACCTGGACCTCGCAAAAACCTTCCATACAATACCCCGCTCGGGCATTATAGATAAGCTCACCAGCTTAAATATCAACCCCTATGTCACTAGATGGGTTGCAAACTGGCTCAAGGACAGAACCCACATGGTTAGAATTGCTGGAGCCATGTCAGACTCCAAACCGGTTACAAGTGGCGTCCCACAAGGCTCAGTCCTGGGACCTCTCTTGTTCGGTATATATTTCTCGGAGGTACAGGCCAACACAGAAGGACTGTGGCTGACCAAGTTCGCAGATGACTGCAAACTGGGCGTTAAAATCGACTCTCCAGCCGACACAAGCATCCTCCAAAAGGGCCTCATAGAAACAGACAACTGGTGCCAGAGCCATGGACTCAAGCTAAATGCCAAAAAGTGTATAGTCATCCCCTTTGGCAAAAACAAAGTGCCCACAAATTACCACATAGGTGGCAATCCATTAAGTACAGAAGTAGTAATTAGGGACCTGGGGACCCAAGTTGATAGCAATCTCTCATTTGACAACCACGTGGCCAAAGTGGTTAGAAAAACATTTTATATAGCCCACCTAATCATGAAGGGATTCACATCTAGATTAGGGGAGGTCATCGTGCCTCTTTACTCATCTCTCATCAGGCCCATAATCGAGTACAATGCCCCTTTTGGGATGTACCTTACCAAACACCTGCAGCAACTGGAAAGACCCCAAAAGTACCTCACCAAGAGGATCAAAGGGCTCAAACAGATGCCATATGCTGCCCGGTTAAAGAAACTCCAGCTCTACTCAGTGGCATACCACCTGCTCAGAGGCGACCTGTGCCTGACATATAAAGCCATGTCCAACCCGGAATTACAGGACATGCTGCGCCTCAAAAAATCCAAATCCCATCGAGCTACACGCTCGAGAGACTTGAACCTCAGCAATGAAATAAACAGGACATGCTGGAGGGACAGATTCATAACCCAGAGGCTCCTTTCACTCTGGAATAAAATCCCAGTCCAGGTTAGGCAGAGTCCCTCATTGACTCTCTTCAAGAGGAATCTTGATGAGTGGATGGGAGATCGTAGGTTTACCCCGGGGTATCACTTCTGTGTCACTGTTAGAGGCACAGTATACTAACCTCGAAAAAGGGCATAGCAAAATTAATTTAAAATGGGTGGCGAAAACCAAACATACTCTGGCTAGGCTTAGAAATGCCCTAGGGCAGATAGCCTAGTATGAACCTATGAACCTATGTTTATTTAAGAATGTTGACAAGGTAAATGAGCTGGTCCAAGGACCCTATTCAGTCATAACCTTATGCAGAAGTAAATACAAAGCACTACATAACATAATAATGAACCTTCATTCTTTAAGCAGAGTCACAACCTTCTCTGTTCCTTAATCTTCTAGCTTCTCCTTCTTCGCTCTATTTCCTTGTTTAAATACCCCTTTTTTCCCTCTCTCTCTCTCTCTCCCTCTCTCCCTGTACTACATCCAAGTCCTATCGCCACCATGTATTCCTGTGACTGAATGAAAAAGGATACAAGCTTCCCAATAATCTTCTTCAGCTGGACAACCTCAGCTTCTAGTGTTACAATCTTCCTCTAGACAATTCCCTAAACCCTAATGTTATACTGTAACCTGAAGCATCTTAACCTCATTCCTTGCCATTGTATTTTCTCATTTTTTTTGCATTAGTTCTATTTTTAATTTGTCTGGACACATTCTGCAGACCAAAATAATTACTACTAGCTAATGATTCACAACCTACTCTTCCTATCTGACTAGAAAACTCTTCCAGCTACTTAGCCTGCACAAAAATCCTCTCTCGTCTGCCATGCCCCCCATCAGTACCTTTCTTTACATCTTGCATGTCAATACATCCTTCTGAGTTGTGTATTAAGGTACAGTAAACTTCCATTAGAAAATGGTTGGGGGGGCTCCTTAAAGTAAAACAAACATTATAACTAAATAATTCTTACCATAAAATCCATAGACCTGTGTAATTTGCCTGCTTTCATGATTTCCTCTTAGAAGTGTGATACGGTCAGGCCACTTTGCCTTCAGTGCAAGCAAATAGGTGAAAGTCTCAAGACTGTAATATCCTCTGTCTACAAAATCGCCCTGTAAAACGAACACAAAACAGGCTTAAAACTCATACCTGCATTTCAAAATTCATTGTCTTTGTGCAATTTCTAAATTACAAGTGATAAAAAAATTTGAAAGAATAATGCTCAGTAAAGAAAATTAATTTAGATTAAGGTGTTTTTTTGAACTGCTTAAACAGATATGCACTTAAGCTGACAACAACAAGGCAAAAGTCATTTGGCAACAGGCCAAACATTGACAGTGTATGGTTGTTGTTGTCTTTCGGCTTTTCCCGGTTAGGTATTACTATTAAAAATATAAACTCCCAAATTTCAGCAAACTCCAGACTACACCGTGCTACTGTGTTTCTCATACATCAACAGCAAACTTACGAGATGAACTTTTACCTTCATTATAAATCAGTCTAGCCTGTCAGACAACAGATACATACACAGCCTGTTTTAATATATACATATTCTGATAAATGTTTTAAGTTTTCATCATCTGTCACAGTTTTCAAATTACGCCAGTATGTAGGATGATGTCCCGCAAATAAAAGTGTTTTATACTTTAACATATCATTTATCAGACATAAGCACTTATTTGAGGGATAGTTAACATTCTGAACATGACTTAGGCAAAAAGCATTTCAGATGGAGCTGTCATTTTCACATACAATAATTCAAGAATTATGGTCTTCAGTTAGCCACTGGTCTGTAAATACCAATGTCTATGAAAAAAGTGCATATCACAATATGCTACACTATTACTAAGAAACAATATACTAAAAAGGCCACTTCAGTCAATCTAAGGAATGAGAACAGAATTCTTGGGTATAAAAGTCCATAAGACTGCTACTCCATCTTCCAAGATTTCAGTGGTGTTCAATGTTAAATCTAATATCAGCATACTGCACCCCAGCCCACTCCCACAAAGCATTTGTTGTTTTAGCAATGTAAAGTTTATATTCATAAAAATAATGCTTTGTCTGGTGGAATGTATACCATTTTAACTTCTGATGAAGTGACATAACCTAAGATACATTAGCACATATGCAGCACTCCCAAACCAAGCAGAAATTATAAATCCACGTCAAATGAAAGGAGCATAAATGCAATATGCCAGACTATGACACTGAGTCAGTGAAATCTCATACGAAGTACCTATATACAAAGTGTCATGTGTCAAGTCCACCTTAAGAGACATCCTTAAAAAAAATGAACATGATGCAGGATTTGACATCAGCATAGTCCCCCCCCCAAAACAAAAAAAAAGGAGTGTTGGTAATACCAAGTGTGTCTGTAGTTATATAAATTTTAGTAAAATATTGTTTTTATTTCTAATGAAAACACAACTTGCTGCATTCTACTTCACTCTCTGCAGGAACTGTGTGCCAACAAGTAATGAAAACAACATGCAACTTGACATCCTGGTGCATCACAATAGACAACCCCCCCCCCCCCCCCCCAGTAGACCTCGTCAACATAAAACTGAATTGATAAATAAAAATAACATGTTGTACTATATTTCTTGAACAAATCTGGACACCTAGATGTAAAGTACAACTGCGTAACATCTTACCATAAAAACACATGTCTTAGTGAACACTTGCAGTATTCCAAATTGTTGGTGTTATTCCTGACTGATAACTTAGGCGCCTGGCCAAGGAACCAAAGCCTTAGCCTTCTATACAGCCATAAATCCCGACGTATGAACAAAACCTGTGGGTGTCAGGGTACATAGGTGGACAAATGATTGTAAAACCTCAAACTATCTCCAAGACAGGACAGCTGTAGGAACCGGAGGGAGTGAATAAAATAGGTCAAATAAGAGGGGAGTAGGCAGAAAATGGTTCCCCACAGGTCACTGGATGATTAAAACAAGTTTAAATAAAGGAAGATGGTAGGATGGTATGTCATGTTTTAACAGTGATTCATAGGACACATCTGCTGCTAAGGTAAGATTTTACACAACTGTATTATGTCCTTTTTTTAGGATCACTGTTGAAGTCAGTGCTCCAAACTGTTGGGTGATTCCCAAAGGTCAAGTGATAAAAGATGTGATAGGATAGCTGTCAGGCAGTCCAGAGAGGACTGACCTGGCAAAGGAAGCTCTGGATTTGGAGAAAGTGACCACTCTGTAATGCTTAATAAAGGAATTTAACAGACTAAGTGGCTGCTTTTCTAGGACAGCCTTTAAGGATAGCCCCTTTAAAAGCCTCCTGAAGAAGCCACTGCTCTAGCAGAATGTGCCTTATTCAATGATTGGTAAAGACTTACCATGCTGAGTGTAGCAAAGAGAGATGATTTAGAAATGCAGTTAGCAATGGCTTGCTTACAAACAGTGTTAATTTGGATTCTTGGAAAGAAATAACTGCTCAGTCTTGCAGACAAACTTGGTCTTGTCTAGGTAGAATCTGAGCTATGTACAAAGTGAGTGCAGTATCCACCACCCCCTCCCATTCTGTGCATTAGGGAAGAAGGTAGTGAGACTAATGGCATGGTAGAGGGAGAGCTCATTTACCACTTTAGGCATAAAAGATGAAATGACTCTCAAAGGCACTCTGTCCATATATCATACCTTATATCTAGAGTATGGAGTATCCTTTCAGTCGGGTTTGGGGTTGAAGAGAAGAAAATGGGTAGACTGACAGCCTGATTCAGGGACAGCTCATGCACTACTTTGTGCATAAAGGTAGGGTTGGTGCGCAAACATACCCTGTCCTTGTGGAAAACAGTAAAAGGATGAGAGGCCACAAGGGCTTGTAGTACTAAGACCCTTCTGGCTGAAGTAATGGGCACAAAGAGTACGGTTTTCCATGTACAATGTTGGAGAGAACAATCTTTGGCTGGCTCGAAGGGTGGTAGAGTCAATTTCTCCAGTACAAAATTAAGATCCCAAGGAGGCAGGATGAGCTTCCTTGCGGGTCTGTGGTGCAGAACCCCTTTTAGGAAACGTTTAACTTCCAGCCTAGAATCTAAAGGACGGGTGAGAGGCAGGCAAGCTGAGATGGCAGATAAATGGGTCTTGGCAGAGGAACAGGATAGTCCAGACTTCATCAATTCACACAGGTAAGACAAGACCCACTGGGGGTTCTACTACCAGTGGTTATCAGCTGTGTTTTTCACACCAGACCTTTTCCACTTTGATAGGTATGACTTTCTGGTATTTGGTTTTCTGGCCTCCTGCAAAGGTGTCTGAAGGGAATCAATGCCCCTTCACCCACAGTGTTAAGCTCTGAGTGGATAGATGTGGGTATATGAGTGTTCCCTTCTCCTGTTTGAGCAGGTCGATCCGTTTGGGAACCAATGCTGCTTTGGCCAACAGGGAGTCACCAACAAGATTTGAGGTTGTTCTTTCTGAATTTTCAGCAGAAATTTTTGAATGAGAGGGAAAGAGGGAAATCTATAAGCATACATCCCCTTCCAGTGGAATAAGACAGCATTCACCCTCCATGCTTTGGGGTGTGATACCCTGGAGCAGAAGGTTGGAAGCTGTCAGTTCAGGGGGAAGGCAAACAAATCCATGTTATATCACTGTATATTACGTTATCAAAAATGTCTGGAATACCCCATCGATGGACCAGGTCCAGAAACACATCTCTGTTTAGCATCTATTCATGAGAAAAAGTCATGGTCCTGCTTACAGCATCTGTTGCCGTCACACTGTCTGTTGAGGGAATGTAGACAGCTATGATGTGGACTTATCTGTCCAGGGAGAATTTCCATGCCTGCAGGGCTAACCTGCACAGAAGGTAGGACTTTGTCCCCCTGTCTGTTGATGTACCACAGCACCAACCAATTCGAACACCTGCAATACCCTCTGGGACGTGCCCAATGACTTCTTTAATGGCTTCCACCTGGGTTCCCACCAAAGGGAGGTCTGAGGATTCTGGTGTCTACTCCAGGCCTTCATCTGCCTCTAGAGGTACAGCTGGAAGGGAGGGCGCAGCAGTTGGATCGGGCCTAGAATTTTTGACCTTTTTGACTGGTGGCTCATCTGAGGGGCCTGATGTCCGGTCCATCACTTTGGCCAAATGCTTGAGACGTTGGTTTTCTAAATAAAGTTTTAAGGCAGCTAAGCGATTTGAGTATTTTTGGGAACAAAAGCCTGACAAATACTACAAGTAGTGCGGTCGTTTTTCCTGGCCTAAGCAAAAAAGGCAGAGTTCATGCGTATCTTTATGTGGAATTTGCCTGCCACACCTACACTTGCCCTTTCAACCTGACAGGAAAAACCCCACAGCAGTAGCAAAGGATAATCAAAACCCCCTATGGGGTACTTTTCTGCAGTCGGACAAGATGAGCGCTTCACACGGGATCACTTTTCCAAAGGAGCGACAACCGGAAATGGCAGTCACAGGTGGTAGACAAGTACCAAGGAAGGTGAGTGCTGACATCTGTTTTGTACCAGACGTCCACAGAGAGACGCGGTTCATCACATGCATCCTTGCGGTAGCATTCATCTTCTGCAAAACTGCCGGATGTATGAGAGTCACTAGAGGCAAACTCCCTTGTGTTATGAATACAGCAGCATATGAATAGAAGGACATGTACAGTTTCTGAAAAAGAGCTCCAATACTGCCTTTATTTGACTGAGTACTCTAAACTAGCCTGCTTGTTTTTATAAAATTTTCTAAGGCGGTGTCTCTGGTTTCTACCCTTTATGATGATCTGTTTACCAATGTCTCTCACTCTCATGTTTCACTGTTACTGACTGCTGCATAAGCTATCTACATACTCTTCGCACCCACAGTTTTCCATAGATCCATGATATTGAGTGCCCAACCCAGCAAACCAGTATTGCTCTTGAATAAACCTCCTTTACTACATACTGTCTCCTGCTCATTTTCCTAAAGTACAGCCTGCAATCCAGAAGTGTTTTACTTGTATCAGTGCCATCCAGGCAAAGTACCCTTGATTGCTAAATTACGAGTTTTGTGTGATTACTACCGTTTCCTTTTTTTGTGTATTTCATTATACTTTTTGTAAAAAGTTGCTCTTTCTCTGACTGTTACTGCTGTAAGACTGTCCTGAAATTGCCTTCAGCAAAGGATTTCAGGGTAGTTTATGTGGTCGGTGGTAGTACTGCACTTGAGGCTTTTTTTTTTTTTTTTTTTTAACATTAGGTCTGGGTTCATTTATCTTGTGGCAGGAGGTGTTTGCCTGATGTACGAGTTGGGAAATACACAATTCGTACTGTAGTCATTTTATTGGCCAGTGGCTCACTAGTAAGTTTTCTGTGCTGCTATAAATTTTGCACTTTTGTATGGGTTAGTAGTGTCCTGTACAGTAGCAAACACATAGAAAGCAAATTTTCTCTATAGAATATCCATAAAACTGTACCGGGTAAAAGTAGCAGTATAACAAAATACCTTGTGCAGAAAACTTACAGCAGCTATTTGGGTGTTAAGTGGCAGCACCTACAAATTTAGTAGAATTCAGTATTGTGAAAACATTAAATTTAGTGGAGTTCAGTACTGCTTAGCATAATCTGCCCAAGTAGCAAAGCACCCTTAACAGCCTTCTAACCCCAATACACCACCCCCTTTGCAGCTCACAAATCAAAGGACAGGACAGTATGGATATACAATTTCTAACGTCTCTGTAGCCAGCTTGGTGGATATGAACATCTAGCAATTCTCTCATGTTTACTGACAATCACTCAATCCTTAAAGAAGCAGACAGTATTCGAGAGGTGTACTTACACAATGACACTGGAGGCTAAACTCCCACATACAAGTGCACATCAGGTTGTCAAACCCAAGCACACAACACTTGCCATACATACCACACAACACACACACGCAGCCTAACTTATGCTGAGGCACTTAAAGGCAATATTCTTAAACAAATATTGCCTAAACCACCAGTTGTTAAAGCTACGCCTCAGCAAGCCAAAGACACAGAAAAAACACCACCTAACACCACATATACTATCACTGTCAGGGGAGCCACAAACACTAAACGCCTAAGGCAAGCAAACACTTCACAGCACTCTCGTCACAGAGGACTCCATTGCAAGACACATTGATGCCCCTCTAACCAGGCTGAAGAAGAAGAAGATAAATGTTATTTGCTTATCTGGAGTCAGGATATGCCAAATCACACACTCATTCAAGGCATTACACCACAGGTACCAGTATTATTCCATCATACTCCATGTAGGTGTAAATGACCTGAGATGTACCGCCCATGCACCTCCCTAGACTATATCAAGAGACATTATGGAGCTTTCAGACAATGTCTCTAAAGCTGGTATGAGCTTAACAATGGGCAGCATATTACCATCACAGATGATAATGCCACAATATCTGTTCATGTTTCAGGTGTCATTCTAAGGGGCTCCAATATTTGTCAGCGTGGGAGAACATGGTTAACAAACCACGTTGCTTTGTCAAGGATGGTCTAACTTTCCCCACCAGGCTTTCATAATACAGGCTAAAATGTTATCCACCCCCATACCATTTTTTTAGGCATTTTCTGTAAGGTTGTCAAGTTGGCATAGCAAAATCAACTCAACTGAACCTCAAAGGTGCTACTGCTCAATGCCAGGAGTCTAAATAAGAAATTACACTCTTTCAAAGCCCTCCTCATTCTCGATAATACAGTCAACTGTGGAGTTACTGGGACATTGTTTAAGGCATCAGAGAGTACTCTAGCAATGCAAGATTTCAGTGCCGTCCACACTTAGACCAGTAGCTGTGCAGACAAGGGATAAAGATGGAAGTGTCTCAATATACATAAATAGCAAGCACACCTCCAGGGTGGTTAAACAGGATAATGTGTTGGGAGTTCCTCCACATGCAGATCACCACAGACAAACAAAACCCATACCATATCTTAGCCATCGATAGGTCACCATCCATGTCCCAAGTTGTTCACAATGCATACTTGAACCTACTGAACACATTTACCATCCAACCTAACACCTTACTCATGGGAAACATTAAATTACCCCTCTATAGACTGGGAATCCTACATGGCCTCAGATCTACAGGCACAGGGATTCCTGGTCTTAGTAAATACAAACACCCTTGACCAAATAGTGAATATGCCCACTAGAGACTCCAATACAAATACCCTTGAACAGATAGTGAATATGCCCACTAGAGACTCCAACAAACTGGATGTCAAGCTCATAAATATGGGAGAACACTGCACCCCCCCCATACACACACCCATGTCTCATTCTCCCTAGCAAGGTTCAACCATAAAGCTGTCTTTCGAAATCAAAATCAACTCAGTAATCCCATTAAAACCAGTAACAATTAGGAACTATTCAAAGGCAAATTACCTTTTATTAAAGAAGAACTATACCCAAATGTCAAGCTTTTCCCCCCAAAAATGATTTTTCTTAACTGTAATCTAATAGTAAACACATCACATACAGAAAAAGTATCATTCAACAATTATTCCATTTGTTTTATGTCTGTAACACCACGAAGGCTATTAAGAGGGGCAGAATAATTAGCTTAGGTCACTTATTCAAATTAGAGTAATTAAGAAAACACTGGCTCAAACAATGGCATTTAAGTGTGCCTAATCAGTCACAGATTGCCAGCATCATACCTCAGATAAATAATGTAACCTGGAGTCTGAACAAAAGCAAGTATTTAAAGCTTAGTTTTTAGTTGCAAATGAACAAGAAAACACAACCCATACTTAGTATAAATGTGTTGTTTTCCCCTTGAACTTAGTGTCACAAAGAAACATTTTCATCTTGCCTTCTGATTTTGCATTTTTTTACAATGTATTTTCTGGAGGGTGGACTAATGGTTAAGGTGTTTGCCTTACAAACACAAGGTACAGGGTTTGAATCTCACAGGGGATAATTGGCTAGGCTTAAAATGGCTAGCAAGGGCAGTTAGCCTAGTACTAATCTATGAATCTATGAATCTATGAATCTATGAATCTATGAATCTATGAATCTATGAATCTATGAATCTATGAATCTATGAATCTAAAGCTGCAGGTTTCCTCTAGTATTTTGTTGCAGCGTTTCTGCATTGCATACAGTGTTTTGTTGAGACCAGTCAGTGAGTTGGGGGAAGTAAGATTAATTATATCTACTGTATTAACAACTATGAATGCAACATAAACTGAATCAGCCCAATTAACACCCAATAATCTCAGGAGGTAAAATTTTTCTCAAGAAAGAATAGCTGTGTAAAATCTTACCATAACCATAGATGCCCTTTCTCTTCTATAAGAAGAAAGAGCTTAGTATTCTACTATTTCTGCAAAATAGTCCAATTTAGTGCTCACCAATTAGAGAGGGGCAAGGTTAGGGCTCCTGGGAGATAAGGATGTAAAAATGTTGATTTAGGAACCTAGAGATCCAAAGTTCTATGCTATTCCTAAAATTCACAAAGATCTATCCAAACCTCCAGGGAGGCTCATTATTTTTGGGGTGGGTTCTAATTTGCAAAATGTGGGTATTTGTTTTTTAGATTTTCATAAAGAAATATCTACCCAAAGTGCCACCACATGTGAAGAACAGAGTGGAATTATGTAACGTTTTGAAAATGATTAGTTGGCAAAATGATTATTTTGGGCCACCGCAGATTTTAGTGCTTTGTACACCAACATGGAAGTTAAGTGGGAGTTGGATGCAATGAGTAAGATCGTGGGTAAGGGTCCTCAAACTTAATTGCTGTCCATTTTGGAACTTTGTCTTAGTCATAATTACTTTGGATGGGACAAATTATTTTTTTTGCAAAAGAGGGAAACAGAAATGGGGGCTTATGCCCCCCAGTTATGCCATCATTATATAATTTATATGGGTGAATCTGAGAGGCAATTGCGTCACCAACCACTTATTTTAAAATCAATGTGATTTGTTTTAAAAGGTTTATCGATAATTTGATTTTTGTTTGTAGAGGTGCACAAGAAGGTTTTTTGGATTTGTGAAGGAATTAAATGACAATCCACATAGTTTAAAATGTTCGTGTCAGGTGAACTGTGATTGCATTGCATTTTTGGCTGTGGAATTTTATATTGGTGATGGGAACAGGATTCAATACAGGCCTTACAGGAAGCAAACATCTGTTACTTTTCTCTATGCAGAAAGTATGCACCCCCCCTCATTTAATTAAATACCTCCCCTATGGAGAATTTAGGAGAATCTGTTATAAAACCTCAGAGGAAAGTTTAAGGGATACATACTTGGAGGAGGTTTATGATAGGTTGGCTAGTCACAGATACACAAGATCGGTTTTAGAAGAGAACAAAAATAAGGTGTTGGGACATAAGGAGTGTGGAAAATTCAGGGGGGGGTAAGTTTTAGGAAAAAGGAAACTCGAGATGATAAAGAATATTTTTTGTGACAAAATTTTACCCCTTTTCTGCCAACCTAGAGAAAGCAGTAAGGGAATTCTGGCATATAGTGTGTCATAATACCATAGTGGGACACCTCTTTCCCCAAACATGAGACTTTTTCATATGGCAGACATAGTAATTTAAAAGAATTAAGTGGGCAACAGATGACTTTTAAAAAAGGGGATAAAGTTGGAGCACATGCATGTGGGAATTGTACAATAAGAAGTAGAATCAGGAATTTGACTGGGGAAAAAATTAATGGAAAAAATATATGTGGCTATTGAGACATTTAATTGCAATTCTTATGAGGTAGTTTACATAATTGGATGTGGATGCCCATATACAAAACAGTACATTGGGCAAACTACTAGAAAGGTTGAGATCAGAATTAGGAAACATATGGGAGATATTATAAGGGGTAATGTCAACAGCCCCTGTGGCTAATCATTTTTCTACAGCACATGGTGGGCTAGATGATAGTTTGATCTTTAGTGTTTTAGTCCAACCACATTTAACCAAAGGTGGGAGTTTTAAAGAGGGGTTAAACAAACAAATGTAAAATGACTTTGAATTATAGAACCCTGTACCCTAAAGGGATGAATTTAGATGCAAATTTAACTTTATAAACATTCCTTTATACGACATTTTGTATCTGCCATGTATAATATTCATATTTGAAAACCTGGAAAAGTGTGTTTATATACATTTTACATGAGAATTTTGATAATTCTTTTTGGGATTCAAATGGTTAACTGGTGAGCACTGGGTGTATAAATTGGACTATCCTGCATTTTTAAGTTATTCCTAGAAAGTGAAAGGCCAAGGTACCAAAATAAAAACCCAAAGTTTAACTGCCTTGTTACAAAGCTGTTTTTTCGTATTTCTTAATGTTTGAGCATACCTCCCCAACTGTACCAAATTACTTAGTTTTTACGGAGTTTGGGGGTCCAAATAATGGGGTGCCACGATTCCAGAGTGGCACGCCTTCATTTCCGATTTTTTTTCAGCTTTTATTTTTACATTTTTTTTTTCACTTTTTTAGCTTAAGTCATTATGTGCGCAATGACATCAGTTCTCTCACCCTGTTGGAATTGAGCTTAAGTGCAGACATTTCCAGCTGGCTGCTTCACTGTTTTGAACTTTGAAAGGATCTGTGAGCGGGATTGCGAGCACCACCTTAAGGTATTTATTTGTGAACAAAATTGCAGCGTTATCAGCTTGCTACAGCTATGGAGGTATTTTTGCTTTATTTCAACGAGCGGAACTGCAGAGTTATCAGCATTGTACAGAGTTATCAGCTTTGTGATAGAGTTATCTGAATGGAGGAGTTACTTTTGCTATGGAGGTATTTTTGCTAGTTAGAACGGTGTGTGTGTCTGTGTGTGTGTGTGTGTGTCTGTGTGTGTGTGTGTGTGTGTGTGTCTGTGTGTATGTCTATAAAAATGCCTCCAGGAGGATAAATCTGGTGGCTAGAGGTACTCACTCAAACCCTGTACCTAAGGTACAAGGTAAAAAGAACCTAAAGTCTCTAGCCACCACCACTTGTGAATTTGTGCCTTATTTTTGTTCTGTTCCTCATTAAATCTGTGGTTTTCAGGGTTCCTTACTAAATATGTGGTTTTCAGGATTTTTGTGGCAAATCAAAAGGATTGGATTCACTAAATAATGACAGGCATTTGAATTTCAGACTTCATATTCTTCAGAATATAAATGTTAACAAAACATTTTATTCTAGCAATTTCCTAATTTTATAAGATGAGCATTTGGAATATGTACGTATTTTGGGGCTGTTTTCCCCCATTATTGGCTTGGTCCAGGTTTTTTGGGCTAATACATTGAGAGCTATGGTGAGAAGTGAGAAATGAACTCAGTAAATGATAGCCATTTAAGGTTCAGTCTTCCTATCTTTCAGGAACCTGTTGATTTGGCATAAAGGCATATTGCTCTGCCTGCAGTGCACAGGGTCCTGGGTTCAAGCCTTGGAAGTGAAATGCATGGTGGTAACATTTTATTCTAGCAACTTTCCAAAATTATACAAGCAATGTTTAAAATATGTCCCCTGGTTTTTGGCCTTTTGCGCCCCCCCCCCCAAAAAAATGAAATTGAAAATAAGTGCGAGAAGCTGTGCAAGATGCCTATGGCTTAACACTGCTGTCATTCTATTTTTATATATTTACGTATTTGTAATATTTTATATATATATATATATATATATATATATATATATATATATATATATATATATATATATATATATATATATATATATATATATATGGGTCTATCTGACTTGGTCGACATTTCATTTAGTCGACAATTCATTTAGTCGACATTTCATATAATCGACAAGCTTTTTAAGTGGGGGCTTATACACCCAAGTGGGGGCTGTGCCCCCCACCCCCCCCTAAATATAGATTCAAACTCCAGGGTCGCACGATTTTGGGGGAGGGGGCAAAAGCTTGTCGATTATATGAAATGTCGACTAAATGAATTGTCGACTAAATGAAATGTCGACCAAGTCAGATAGACCCATATATATATATATATATATATATATATTGTGTGTGTGTAAGTAGACATTTTGATGGAAATGTTCTGAATTCAGCAGTTTTGTCATTATTGGTCCATGCATTGTTTCATTGCATAATGGAAAAATGTTCAAACAATAAATTTAAAATTGAGCTCTAACTTAAAGGGGCACTATCTCCTTTCTAAAAAATCACACTTCTGCCTCTGACCGGAAGCTGAATACAGTATCACCCCCTTAGCTAATCACCTTCCTGTTTGTGACATCAGTAATGATGTTCTAACAATCCCACCCACCTTAACATTCTTTTTTGTGAGATCACAGTAAGTCCCTGCCCAACAATCATTTTAGATCCTATTATCATTGCAGTTTTGTTTTTCCTGTGTAAACTGCAAGACCGTCAGAAGACTCATCTAAGAAAAAAGGTAAAAATGCACAATGACAAAGCAAGAGCAGCAACAGCATACCTCGTAAACTCTTAGCACAATAATCAGGGAAACATGGACCCAATAAGGTAAGAACATTGTTAGAATAACAGGTTAAGTGATAGCATGTATTTTTTATTTTTTTTTTGAAGGATATCAAGTCTGTCATTCAAATATACGTTATTTATTGGATGCAGCCCTGGGTGATTTGCCATCAAAACCCCAAATGTAAAAAGAACGGACCAAAAATATGACCTATAAATGAGGATATTCTGCAAAAATCTGGATAAATGGGAGGTCAGCAAAAACTGGGACCAGCTGATCCCGATCCCTCCTGAATGTAATACCGGCTTTTAAAAGCAGTTATTCCACTTGTAGTCAAACCTCGGCACAGTAGCTCTCTGTGTCTGGTCTGAACTGCATCAACTAATACTAGAAAACAGTTTGCTGCAGTTTAAAAGTAAAAAGAAAACTTTTTTTTCTTATTTAAATAAAATGTGAGATTAGCAGCACTCTGTGAAGGCAGGGTGTAAACTGTAGCAACTGCTTGCTACATTTGTAACAAGCAGATTGCTACAATGTAATGGAGGCAGTGCTTTTTATTTTTTTTTACTACAAAACAAGAGCGCTGCAGCACCATGCAGGTAGGTATAAACTGTGTCAACATTTTGCTACAGAAATAGCAAACATTTTGCTAATGTTAAAAGAAACAATGCGTTTTTTTTTGTTTACTAAAATATGACAACTTAAGCAAAATGTACATACAGGTATAAACTGCAGCAACTTTTTCTTATGTCTGCAGTACAAACTGCCACCACTTACAACAGAAAGGTAGGAATGTTTACCGATTTTTGACAGTACAGCCCAACATGAAGATAG